>NW_027170248.1:195000-200929 GCF_036898095.1 Palaemon carinicauda
GCTTGAGTGTACATTCAGACACATTATTTTATATGTTTATTTATTTCATTTCCTCACTGAGATATTTTCCCTGTAGTAACCCTTGGGTTTGTAGCATCCTGCTTTTCAAATTAGGGTTGCAGCTTAGCTGCATGTAATAGTAAAAGATACAATTGACACCAAGTGGCCAGTTTCTCCTCACTGAGATAATATCCCTGTTGGAGCCCTTGGGCTTATAGCATCCTGATTTTCAAATTAGGGTTGCAGCTTAGCTGGAAATAATAGTAAAAGGCAATTGACACCAACCAGCCAGTTTCATATTCCATACTATTGGAACTCTCACTATATGATGCTGTAATTAAGTTTCAAATTACTTTATTTTCCAGCTGGTTTTGGTTAAGAAAATTGAATTACAAATGTAATACATAACTAGTGATTAATTACATTCTTTAGAATTCTACAGATTATTTTTTTTCACCAGAAAACTCTCAATCAGTCAATCAGTTTTTTTCCATGTTCAATCAATCAATCAGTTTTTCCTTGTTTTTTCAATTTGAGTCTATTTGTATCTTTTCTGACTTTTATTTCCTAAGGAAATGTTTACACAATAAAGTTTGTTAAAAATGGGATTGAAGTAAAGTTTTTTGTTATTAAAATGCCTTTATTTAAAAGAAATACACATATTTAACAAGTGGTTCCAAATGGAGACTTATAACTAGAATGTTGTAAATAACAGATTCTGAAATAACATATAACAGTTTTACAGGATCACAATGGTATTTTATTATGTAGTAATTATTTCATCTGTTTAATAATCATTATGATAAAATGTGAGCAAAATTCTCCTGTAATATATAAAACTTCATGAAATGACAAATGTAATAACAGAGATTGACTTGTAGGAAGTGAAAATATTGAAGGCAATTTAGATGTCAAAAGTTCTCATTTCAGATGAGAACTTTCGACTCCTATTGGGCTGGCCGTGAGGGTATAGTTTTAGTGTAAGAGGTAATATAAATGTTAAGAACATTCCTCATTGTCTGGAACAGACTGGAAGAGGTGCAGATTAAAAAAGTTCTTCAGTGTCTGTAAGGGATGTTGGCAAATAGCCTTGTTCATTGTCTGGAAGGTGTAAAAGTTAGAAGATTTCATTACTGTCTGTAAGGGATGCTGGCAAAGAGCCTTGTTCATTGTCTGGAAGGTGTATATGTAAGAAAATTTCATTAGTCTGTAAGGGACGCTGGCAAATAGCCTTTTTCATTGTCTGGAAGATGTACATGTAAGAAGATTTCATTACTGTCTGTAAGGGATGCTGGAAAATAACTTTGTTCATTGTCTGGAAGGTGTACATGTAAGAAGATTTCATTACTGTCTGTAGGGGATGCTGGCAAAGAGCCTTGTTCAGTGTCTGGAAGGGGTACAAGTTAGAAAATTTCATTACTGTCTGTAAGGGATGCTGGCAAAGAGCCTTGTTCAGTGTCTGGAAGGTGTGCATGTAAGAAGATTTCATTACTGTCTGTAGGGGATGCTGGCAAAGAGCCTTGTTCAGTGTCTGGAAGGGGTACAAGTTAGATTTCATTACTGTCTGTAAGGGATGCTGGCAAAGAGCCTTTTTAATTGTCTGGAAGGTGTACATGTAAGAAGATTTCGTTACTGTCTTTAAGGGATGCTGGCGAAGAGCCCTTGTTCAGTGTCTGGAAGCGGTACAAGTTAGAATATTTGATTACTGTCTGTAAAGGATGCTGGAAAATAACCTTGTTCATTGTCTGGAAGGTGTACATGTAAGAAGATTTCATTACTGTCTGTAAGGGATGCAGGCAAAGAGCCTTGTTCATTGTCTGGAAGGTGTACATGTAAGAAGATTTCATTACTGTCTGTAGGGGATGCTGGCAAAGTGCCTTTTTAATTGTCTGAAAGGTGTGCATGTAAGAAGATTTCGCTACTGTCTGTAGGGGATGCTGGCAAATAGCCTTGTTCATTGCCTTGTTCTGGAAGGTGTACATGTAAGAAGATTTCATTACTGTCTGTAAGGGATGCTGGCAAATAGCCTTGTTCAGTGTCTGGAAGGGGTACAAGTTAGAATATTTGATTCCTGTACCTAAGGGTTGCAGGTTAAAAGCCTTAATCACTGTCTGGAAAAGATACAGCCCAAAAAAACTATTATATGTCATGTAATAAGAGATCTTTTGTGTTATAACCCGAGCTTCTAATAAAGTAGCCTAATTGTACCCAATGTTCGTGGATCTAACCTGTAAGATATCTTGCTGTATGTAATACTTAAACTTCTGCAATCTCTAGATTTTAGTAGATTTATTTAGATTTAAATCTATTTACTTTATATTTGCATGATAAATTCCTTGCTATATTTCATCTCCGACTTAATATTCATTTATGTTCATTATTGACGCAGATTGATAAATTCAAATGAACTGATTTTCTGTCGATGTCTAAGTGATACATCATGGAGCCTTGCTAGGCTCTTTTGATAAACACGTTATTTACAGAAGAAAAAATATAATACTAACTATAGTCCATTTCTTTTAGCGATGCATATTTGCACCGACTCGCAGCGGTGCCCTTTTAGCTCGGAAAAGTTTCCGGATCGCTGATTGGTTGGACAAGATAATTCTAACCAATCAGCGATCAGGAAACTTTTCCGAGCTAAAAGGGCACCGCCGCGAGTCGGTGCAAATATGCATCGCTAAAAGAAATGGACTATAATGGAGCCACTGTTGATAAAGGCATTTTAGACTAAAGCTAAATTGGAATACAAATGAAGCTCACGAAAAAAAAAAAAAAAAAAAAAGATTAAGATTTAAATCTTAATCTATCTGGGCAGGTGTTTTAGTAATGTTCTAGGGTGTACAATTCCCTAAGTTCGAATCTTAACATATCTGGGCAGGTGTTTTAGTAATGTTCTAGGGTGTACAATTCCCTAAGTTCGAATCTTAACATATCTGGGCAGGTGTTTTAGTAATGTTCTAGGGTGTACAATTCCCTAAGTTCGAATCTTAACATATCTGGGCAGGTGTTTTAGTAATGTTCTAGGGTGTACAATTCCCTAAGTTCGGAAATTAACTTTAATATACAAAGAGAAACTCCTTCGCAGTTTAGGTTTTAATTATCATTTTAGTAGTTTATCAATTAATTAAATAATAGCATGAAACAGTTTAGGACATTTTAATTGCTCGTTTAACATAAGTTATAAATTTAGCTTCGATCGTGCACCACTCACTTATACTCCAATTAAAAATTAAAAATAAATCTGAAATCGAAACGTAATATGCTAAATTTAATATATAATAAAGATAATTTAAATACGCAAAAAAATCATGGACGTTTATAAAACTGGTGAATTTATTTAAGAATAATTTTTATTCGCCTATACTTTGACGAAACATGAATCAAAATGTTATGAAATTAAAAAAAAAAATGATTAAAAATTTAATTAATTTTTTAGTTATATTACAACGCGTATCGATTTCACGATTTTCTTAATAATACGAAATTTCTCTCATTGTTTTAACTCGTTAAATAGATGTTGAATAGGTGTTGCCATCCAAAGGTCTTTGTATTAACTCTATAACCTATATTATCTAACTTGTATTTAAGGCCTTTATATATATACTAGTGTACGTGCCCCGTCAAAAATGACGACCGAATATTTAAGTTATGGACACACGCACACATAGATTTAACCCCCTCCCACCCCTTTTCCTATTTTTTAACTACAACACGGCAGTTTGGGCTTATGGGAGATTGTAGTTTCCGTGTGGATGCCGCTCAGCGTGACAGGAAAGAAATATATATGTATATAATATATATATATATATATATATATGCATATATATATATATATATACATGCATATGTAATGATTCATATGTGTATATATGTATATATATGTATATATACATATATTTATATATACAGAATATATATATATATATACATATATATATATACATATATATGTATATTTATATAATATATATATATGTATATATATATATGTATATAAATTTATATATATATATATATATATGTATATATATATATATATATATGTATACATAGACACTAGCTCTATTATATTGGGGAGATATATGTGTATGTATGTATAGAGAGAGAGAGAGAGAGAGAGAGAGAGAGAGAGAGAGAGAGAGAGAGGAAGCTTTTGGAAAACAGGAATTATTGACCGGGCCCTGAATATATTTATGCCTTGTTTCAAAATTTGCCTTGAGATGTTATATACAGTAAAAATCCATTTTGAAAAATAGAAAAATATTAACATATATGTTAATATTTTGACACATCACATACACAGCAATATATTTAAAGCAAAAAAATAAATTTGTACAAGTTAAAAACATTTGAGAGAACTTAATCTAATATTAAATGCATCTTCCACTGACCCTCACGAGTCATGGCTTTGGCAGCCAATAGATGGCGCTAGTTGCACACTGACGTCAGTGAGAATCTGTGGAGTGATTACATTTCAAGACTAAGAAAGGCATAAGATGTTGTTTATTTATATCTTCACTATTTCAATAGGAAATTCTAAGAGATATTTTGATTACTGAAATATATATATATATATATATATATATATATATATATTAATACACAACAATACAAACTATCTTTTATAGATATAAGATATCTTTAGCAACGTCGAGTAATTATTTTTATAAAGGATTACATTGAAAGTGAATAAATGTGAATGGTATTTTACATTTTAAGTTATTAATTCAATTGAGTTTATATTTTATATACCTTTCTTAGCCTTTAATTTTTTTTTTGGATTTTTATTTTGTCTGTTTTTTTTTTCTACCTAACTAATACCTTATTAATATACTGTACATGCTCACTGATGTATAGTTAAAATGAAAGACATGTAGTATCTTATGTAGAGAGAGAGAGAGAGAGAGAGAGAGAGAGAGGTTCATACCCTTAGGTAGTTCATCCAAATAATTGAGAGAGAGAGAGAGAGAGAGAGAGAGAGAGAGAGAGGTTCATACCCGAAGGTAATTCATCCAAATATTATATATATATATATATATATATAGAGAGAGAGAGAGAGAGAGAGAGAGAGAGAGGTTCATACCCGAAGGTAATTCATCCAAATAATATATATATATATATATAGAGAGAGAGAGAGAGAGAGAGAGAGAGAGAGAGAGAGAGGTTCATACCCGAAGGTAATTCATCCAAATATGAAATCCAGATTTTAGAGTTAAAAAAAGGATCATTTGTCCTTTTTAATAATTCTAGCAAGATCAAAACTTCAGAATGAAATCTAGCAAAAGCCAAAGAAAGATGAAGCATATAATGTTTGTAAGAAATTACAAACTAAATTTGTACTGTATATTATAAGGCACATGTGATTAAACCTAAAATGATATAGCTGAGTGGAGAAATTGGGTCCTTTATACATAATGCACACTGCCAGACTGAGAAGTATATGAAGTCTGTTAAATATCATCTAAAATTTACTTTATGATTTGCTTTAAAAAGTTTTTTTTTCATCTATTACCAAAGATAAATGTGAGACGTTATTTATTTGTTTGTAAATAATTGTTAAAAAACGTTTTTGGAATTGATTTCAAAATTTATAAGTATCATTACTCAAGTCTTGTTATGGCCTGGTTTTTTTTTACCCTTTTTTCCAACTTAGCTATTTTCAAATTGATTCCTCATTGATTTAATTTATCAATTTGAAATCCATCCTTAATATACTAATAAATTCTAATAAACAGGAAAGACCCAAAAAAACATACCTCTCACAGCTGTGAATGGTAATCCACTTCATGTAATGTATTAATACATGAGTGTTCTGGTGACTTCGAAGATCAATCAGTTCCTTCATCCGTGGGCCGGGGCTACGATCTCATCAACATGATGTATCAGCTATTCTGTCGAACTGGCAATTTCTGCGAGAAATGTCGAT
>NW_027170249.1:15000-22500 GCF_036898095.1 Palaemon carinicauda
AATGTAAAAATTCCTACTCATAAGGCAGTATTTGTAAATTTAAAGTTTTTTCGGTTGAAATGCTGGTTTAACCCCCTCCCCGCTCATTTTAATTTATAATTGTCCAGTTTAACGCTTTGTCTTCTTTCCTGTGCTTTCCGAGTCCTTGGATAGAAAGACACCGGTGTATACTAGTGAGGAACTCGTTGGCTAAAATGAACAGTCGAGACCTAAGGCTTCCCAGACCTACTGCAGCTGCTGGCTAAATTGAGCCTTTTGAGGAATGCACCACCCACTGTTGACGGCTTTTTGCAGGTGCATTTCTGCCACCTGTTGTGTTTTGCTGTTCCTGCATGCTCTCTGCTGAAGTCTTCAGAGCCGACGCATTAAATCCCGGCTTTGAGGAGGACTCTGGAGAGACACCCCCGTCGACGCATCCTCGTCTTGACCAGCTGTAGGAGCCATGGAGCTCGTGGTGATATGTAGGGAGACTGGCCAGGTAGGAACTTTCATTGCCCATTATATATTGATTTGGGACTATATTTCCCTGCCTTTGGAGAAGAGTCCTACGGAGCTATACTTCCTACAGTAGTATTGTGCCTGTGGAGCCGCTACCTTATTTGGAGCTGTGGGTGTTGATTTCTCCAGCTTCAAGAGTGTTGAGCGCATTTAGGTATTTAGTGTTTTTGTTTAGTTATTTAAAATATTTAACTTTCTCGTTGAGAGTGTGTTGTTTCTCGTTCGGGAATTTTGTTATTAATGTTAAAGTGCTAATTGTTAATCATTAATTAGTTACAATGTTCCTGTAGTTATTTGTTATTCATTAATTGTTATTTGTTCAAGTGTTGGGTTGTTAAATTGTTAGGTAGTCATAAAGTTGGCTTTTCTAAAAAAAATTTTTAATAAATTTTGTTAAGTTTTCCAAGGCGTTTTCGTTTCCGCTGGCCAAATTTATTACGGATATCACGTCCAACACTGTCCTCCTTATTCGTGAAATAAAAACTTGTACCACGACCCAACAAGGGTCATGACACGTATCTTCTCAGGACTTTTTCTTTTTTTATGATATCAAATTAAATGACCCAATAATTGATAAATGAGTTTCCTTTTCATCTTTATTCAGCGGAGAGATGTAAAATGGAAAGAAGAAAACCAAATTAATTTCTTAGTTATGAATTTTTTCTCATCGTTCAAATTGTACAAACACCCGTAAAGTGCGAACTAATATTCACTGTATAAAAATAATTAGATAATTCATTGGCATTGAACTAACTAATCAAATACAATGATTTCTTAGAAACGTCTAATCTATTGCTATTTAAACTAATTCATATATGAAGGGTTTTTTATTCAATGAAATAGTTTATAGATAACAAAAAGGTACATCAAAGTGGTAATATACATTTCAAAAAATAGAATTAAAATTAAAAAAAAAACTTCTGAATTTCAGAATTTTAAGCAAAATATAATCATAATAGAGAAATGCTTCTAATTCCATTTTAAATGTGGTGAATACTCATATATAATCACTACTCGAAATCTGCATTTGAAATAGAGGGTAATTAAAGTATTTTAAACAATCTAATATTAACGGAAATGTTTTCTCTATTAGTAAAACATATCGATGTTTGCAAGGAACAAAACCCGTTAGAACCAAGTAAACAAAAAAAAAAAAAAAAAAAACGTTCAGCCAAAAAGAACTTTTTCCTTTTTATGACAGTCAAGCAATCGGTGAGTTCTAAATATTTTATAACGATATTTCTTTCCATAGCATTCATTATAACATGGAAAATTTGGTTGGCTACCAGTAATATTAAAACTGGTGTATGAGAAATGCGCCAAAAGGATATAGTCTTCAAAATATAATATGAAGGTGTTTCTCTGTCTGTCTCTATAAATATAAGTATGTATATAACTTTGATGTCAAGGTTTGCTTAGCTCAATTAACAATTCAGCAGTCTCATACATAGTGCAAGAAATTTTACATTACTTTCTTCTTTTTTTTTAAAGAACGAAATCGCAGGAAAATTGTCGAGTCCTCATAATTATTCTATAAAGCATGAAAAATGGGTAAGAGCATTTCAAGATTTAAAAGATTCAGATAAAATATAAAATGAAAAGGCGCAAAAATTTTCAATCTTATTTTGGTACTTAAAAATAAGAAAATCAAACTAAATTTCAGCTCTTCATATATACAAGACGTAATAATTTTAAGATTTGAACTAAACTTTACCAGAGAATCAGATAATGTATACAATAACTTTTTTTCACAGGTACGCAATAAGGCATTTACCAAATATCCAATTAAATCTATGTTTAGTAAAGTAAGATTAGTGACATTTGTAATTATTCCCACTTTGAAAAATAATCTATATAAGTCTCCTTCATACTTCTTATTTATTTTTATGAATATAACGTCCTTTTTCAATTCACCTAATTAAATAAAACGGTTAAAAATAAATTTTTGAAGATAATGAAATATAAATAAGATATGTTTAAAGTTCTAGAAATGACGTTTTTATGAACTATTTTTCGATCTTACCTTTCAAGCGTTTTACTAAAGCGACTAAACATGCTTGAAGGAATCTAATTCATCCGAAAATAGATTCTTAAGACACTTTTACGTAACATAATATATAATAAAAACATTACTATCGCTAAGAATATATCCCTTTGATGCATGCTTTACTTATCATTCTTACAAAACTTATATATTTTGCAGGTTTTGGGCATTTCCAATGAGAGAGAGAGAGAGAGAGAGAGAGAGAGAGAGAGAGAGAGAGAGAGGGAACTTGACTGACAATGGATTGAATTTGGTATACCTTTAATCCGTTACGTTCAGGGAAATGGCATCAGCAAAAAAAGAAAGAAAAAAAAACAAGAGATAGAGATTCCAGGGCATTATATAAGACTGAAGTTTTTCAAACTTTTTTCAACGGAATATATATTCTTTTTGTATCCTGGTTCCCAAGAATCACCAAAACTAAAACATTTACGCGCTCGAAAATATTTGTTTTACGCCTATTTCCGCATACAAAAGTGTGATTCTTTTATCCTTAATCAGAAGAATACTTTTCTTAAGAAATCTTGAGCTATTGTAAGTATTAAATGATAAAATAATGATTCTCATATCTTTAACTTGAAAATTAATCTTTATTGGTGTTGAAGTTTATTTTTTTTAAACTCTTTTGCATATGAAAAGGAAAAAAGAATGCAAAAGTTTTAAATTCATAAAATCAACGCAAATGATAGGAAAAATATGGATATAATTCAATGAGTACACAACTAGGAATATCTGTCTCTTATAAAATCGAATTAAAAGATTATTGTTACGAACTATACATAATTTGAAGAAACATGAGCTTAAAACACCACAGACGTATATTTGGAAACTGGTTTAATTTTTAACCTTTTATGAATATTAAAGTTTTTTAACTTTTTAATCTCAACATATAGTTGATTGTAAAATTTCATTCGAAGATATAAAGGAAAGTCAGACATAGTTGCAATTAGTTACTGCTAAAATTTCTGAACTTCTTGATTTTGTCGATGAAACTATGTGCTTTTTAATATGTTTAAAGCAAAAAGAATTATATTATAATAATCAAGCTGGATATCAGAGAATATAACTGATAGTGTTCTGTATACATTGCTATTGAACGCGTAAAAGTTCAAGAATTTTTCGTTTATTCATAGTAGAGAGAGGAGGCGAACAAAATTGAACACATCTTAGTGATTAGATAAAGAACAACAATTGGGTCTTCCCCAATCTCTTCCACTTACCATTCTATCTTCTCCTATTTTAAATATACTATATTTTGTACTTCACAACAGACCAAAGAAAATTTACATTTGTTTATGGGATAAACATGACTGGAAACATAATTGGAAATATGATCGAAATATGTGCTGAAATAAAGAATATAATTACGATTTCATTTCAGATTTTTTGACATTCTAATGAATTATAGTATTAATATATGAAAAATTCTATTTTTTATTCGTAAAATAATGATAAATATTCAAAATGTCTACCACTTCTAGGGACAATTTCGTAAAAGTTCTGGAATGAATATTTGCGATGGTTCTGAAAAGGCCATTCCTTTTTTCATTCAGTTTGGATGCTCATTTTATTGAGAGAGAGAGAGAGAGAGAGAGAGAGAGAGAGAGAGAGAGAGAGAGTGCTTGGTAATTTTTTAGGAATAATAACAGAAAAAGAAATCGAAAACAGAAACGTTAAATACCAATGAAATATATGTTTTTTACTAAAGACACTATTCCCATTATGCAATGAAAATTCACAGAAGGGTCCCCTAAAGTCTGTTTCTGGGTTTTCTCGAGAAACTTATTTTGTTTCAGTTAAATACAGGATTAGAAAGATAACAAGTCATCGATGACTGATTTTATGTAACTCACGAAGGATAAGTTATGAGGATAATAATAATAATAATATTAATAATATTAATAATATTAATAATATTAATAATATTAATAATATTAATAATAATAATAATAATAATAATAATAATAATAATAATAATAATAATAATAATAATAATAATAATAATAAGACAGTGATACCATCCGGAATCTTAAAGAGAAAGGCCATCGAACTACTGATGCCCTCCAAACCCTTGTTTTCGAGGAGGTCGTCATTGAACGAGGGTAATATACGATTAAAATTGTCACTCAGGAGATGAGAACGCTACTAAGGAGTTAGGGACGAAGGAGAACATTATGGTTCATCGATCTGATAAGACCTCCACCTTCTTGTTCATCAACACTAAACAAGACAACGAGAAATTAGACGGTATTCTCACGGAGGCAAAGAAATTCGAGCATCTCACCCGTAATCCGACAGAATCCCTGAAAAGAGAGGACAGCCGAATGATTAAGGCGGTCAACTCAGCCATAAATGCCCCTCGCTTGCAACTCATTACATGAAATTATGGTTCTCGCTACATGTTTAAAAATATCAATACCCACAAGACTGGGACCCCAATGAGACCTATAATAAGACAGTGCCACGCCACTATGTACCAGCTAGCAAAGAGACTTAACTCCCTCCTGCCTTCACACATCCCGAACAATTATAACGTATCGTCTTCTGCTAAATTCCTCAAAGCCATTAGAAGCCCCTTGATAGGCGATTTCATCGCTTCCTTGGACATTGGGTCTCTTTACCAATGTAACCGTCAACGAGACGATCGCCTTATTGATGGGTTGTGTGTACAGAGACCGAGCTATATTGCCCCTTAGTGTCCCGGAAGAAACCCTCCATATGCTCCTGGAGATATGCACAAAGAAGGCCCCCTTCACGACCCTCAGGGGACATACATATATTCAACTGGACAACCTCATTATGGGATCATCACTGGGGCTCCTTTTCATGTAATTATACGAGGAAGTAACAGAAGAGTGAGTTTTCACCCATATACGCTGACCTAACATGGATGTGAGACCCTTCAAAATATCGAGGAACGCTGTCGCACCTTTGAGAAATGCCGTTCCTTTATTTTTATGTTGGAAGACAGCCACAACCGGCGACTTCCCTTCCTGGATATCCCGGTTGAAGCCACTGAAAGTAGGTTCCGATTGTCCGTCATAAATATACCAACAAATATTGGGCTTTACCTCAACTATGGTAGTGAATACCCCACCAGATATAAGGCCTCGACCATCAACGCCTTCGTGAAGAGGGCACTCTATCATTGCTCCTCCTGGAAGGCTACCCATGAGGGAACTAGATCGTATATCACAGGGCATTGTGAACAATTGATATCCCAACAAACAGATTAATCAGGAGATCAAGAGAGCCCTTGCCATTAGGTGTTAGGGGTATGGGTGGTGCAATAACAATCAGCACACGAAAAGTAAATAATTACTATAAAGGGATCATGCACCGTTAATACAAGCAAGACGAAAAAGCCATTATGCACATCGTGATGAACAATATCTTCTCTGTACAAGATAACACAGAGCTTGACTTTGATCATGAAAAATAACTCAGCCTCTTTCATGCAGGACAGTCTGAAGAGAACTGCTGTGGTCAACCGATACCAATGCCCTTTCCAAGGATGCCTGGAGCTACATCGGGATGACCCCCATGAAGCTCTCTAAACGCCTTACCTGTCACATACAGCCATTAATCCAACCAACAGCCGGAGTCTTAGAAATGTGGAGGCCCTACTAAATCCAACAGGAGAAACTTATCCTCTGCACTACATATCAAACTGTTTCTCCTACCTACCTGCTGTAGGAGCACCGCCCCAGCACCCAACCCAACTATGATCAGCCATACTAATCACGACAACACCGACAACGACAGCACCAATGAGTGCAAAAACAACTTGCCTGGAATGGAACCTCTCCCAGTGAGTACCACAGCCAATCAGAGAGAAGATTCCTCGAACACAGAATATCACACACGTGAATCACCCACAACCATATCGCATGGCCTGTCGTATGGCCCAAAGCCCACCTCCCGACATAGCTACCAATTTCCCCCACGGGGCATTCCCAAGCCGATGAGAATTCGGCCCTGGAATGACACTTAACTGGATTCATATAAATAAAGCAACGGTACCTTCATATATCACTTTACGCTCTAGGATAATGATGAACAGAGGTACCGTAGTGCTTAAAACATGTTGCAACTTAACCCCCTAAAAACGACAAAGAAAGATAAATTACCGAACCTTGGAAAGCCCTTCGACTTTGTACATAAACTTATTTTCAAATGTACTTTTTTGAAGTAAAGAATCCCTTCATTTACTGAAGAATATATATTTTCTCTAAGAATGGGAGTGGCACGGTTACTGGCATATTGCATTGTTGTTGAAAAAGAGAAAATCAACAGAAAAGGTGTTGTAAAAAATTAACACCACTGAAGCAGCATCAAACTCGCATAAAAGAGTGTCTCCTACGAAAATAATAATAATAATAATAATAATAATAATAATAATAATAATAATAATAATAATAATAATAATAATAATAATAATAATAATAATAATAATAATAATATCGTTTGGGAATACTTTAATTATTCCCAAACTCTTCAAACATCCGCAATAGCATTACGAGTCTTCATTGAAAGACTTGGAGTTTTAATCTCGAAAGTCATCTGATATTTTACGAATATTCATAACTGAAGTACCAATACGGCAAAGACAAAATCCAATCAGTATATTCATTTTCAAAAATTATGAAAACATATTTTTCAGAGCGAGTTTAGTAATTAAATCACATCCTGTACGCAATTTGCAGTAATTGATCTTTAAAGAGTGATAAAAATGAAATAAAATCCCAATAACATAAAACTAAATTGATTAATATAAAACGACGTTCTGGTATAATTTCATGTTTGTAAACCTTTGAAGTACTTTACTAGATTAAACTCCCGATTAATTGAATAATATGATACAAAGTAGAATTATGAAGTAGAAAAAATTGGTTTCTCTCCATGATGATATTTATAAATTTTTGTCTGTGATATTTATGGCTATTTACATGAAAAAG
>NW_027170250.1:5000-20000 GCF_036898095.1 Palaemon carinicauda
AATTGTTACTATTTCCAGAACCATATTTTGCACATCGTCGTTCAGTCACACCATAAACTTTTTTCGCATGAATCATGGATTTTTCTATACATTCTATTCATCACATTCATGTGTAATAGGCTGGTTGTCTGGTTATTTAAAGCATAAACAATTATCTTTCTTTACTCTCTAATAAGTATAAATTTTAATCATAATTTATTTTAATGTAGTTACTCTTCTTAAAGATTTAATTTTTCCCTGTTTCCTTTCCTCACTGGGCTATTTTCCCTGTTGGAGGCCCTGGACTTTTGTAGAAGTAATTAATAATATTAATATTTTTTATTTATGAATTTTGTCATCTGGATATTTTATCCCTATACTGCACAATGAATTTTTTTACTTTGCCAAACAATTACATAATCTTTCCTAGAATATAACCTATACATAATTCAATTGATCTCCTAAAATTTCGTGTCCATATCAGAACTTGCTTAGCAATAAGTAATTTATCAGTTTCATTTGGCTAATAACTATGAATCTCATTTTATATAGTTTAAGTATATGCATTTATAACTTTTCCAGCCCATTTAGCTAATTTGCCTATGATTGATACACACTTTGGAAGTTTCTTGTATATATACATTAATAACTTTTCCAGTTTTCTTTGGCTAAATATTATGAATGTCACATATGCTTTCAAGTATACAGTACATGTATAAGTTTTTCAGCCCAATTTGCATCTTTTCCCCATATTTTATGCATACGGAGAAGTATTCCAGTCCATTTTGCTAATCCCTATACAGGTGATACTCATTTTCTATGTCTCAAGTATATGTATAACTTTCCAGAAATGGTAACACCGCATCACCTCTCCTCCGGCCGGTACTGGAGGAGCCTGGAACCAACACCAGTGAGGGGGGGACCCTTGTCGCTCATCCCTGGTACTAAAAGGTCAGGTTCTATCTTTAAAAATTCGGTAACAAAATAGCTAAAGGCAACTCAAGAGGCAAAAATGATTACTCATTGAACTCTTAAACACCATTGTATGCTCTTAACACCATTGTATGCTATCTGTGGAAAACCTTCAAATAAAATAAACCTGTGAACCAATACTTTCTTTGATTACACTCCTTTTTTTGTGACTTGTGGTTTTGAAATGAAACTGGTTTTTACATTTTTCTTTTATTTTTCACATTGGAAATATTCCTTAAATTTGTTTGCCTGACAAATCTGTATTTCCATGTTCAAGTCTTTTTTCAAAGTTGACAGGCAAAAAAAGATTTAGGCCAAACAATTTATAAATGAAGGCAACACTCCAACACGGAAATACAAATTTACAGGCAAACAAATTATGACTTAAAAAAGCTTTAAGACTTGAACATGAAATACACAAAGTTGACGGGCCATTTGAATTAATGAAAAATTTAAAAATTTAAAAATTGAAATAATGAAAATTTTCACTGCCAGAAAACCACCCAAGCAGCAGCCAAAAAAAAAAAATTCATAAATTTTTATATATTCAAAACGTTTACGAAGTGTCCAGAAACTGCGTTATATAAGCCCTGGATTACCGGCCGAGGGAGGTTGTATATAAGGGGGGGGGGGCGGTGCTCCTCTTGATGGCTCGCTCCTCTTGATGGCTCGCTCCTCTTGATGGCTCTCTCCTCTTGATGGCTCTCTCCTCTTGATGGCTCTCTCCTCTTGATGGCTCACAGGACTGGCGCACACTGCTATCGAAGCTCATTCCTGTGAATAATAAAATCTGAATTAGTAATGTACGTATATTAAGAAAATACGTAACAGATGTTTTACATGAAACAATTCCTGACTGATGCAATTTTACTTGAGACTAGACATAATATTCCTTCTTTCTCCGTTGAATTCACTGACACCTCATGACCATAGCTACGAGAGGAGAAATGAAAGACTTTGATATAGGAGTTGTACCCAAGTCCAAATTGGTGATGTCGACGGACTCAAGTCCTTCCATGTCACTCATTTGGACTTTAGTACTAACCAATCAAGTCTTCATTTTCCTTTTCATGGCTATAATTATTTGCTAAAATATATACGAAATAAAACTAAGCAAAGATTTTAACGGTAACTCTCAGACAATATACCATGATCAGTTAAATAAATTCTGAGAGCTTCGAGTCAATTTGTTCCCTAAAATAAACCCTGATTGGTATGTCAAATTCTGAGAGCTTCGAGTTAATTAATTATTTCCCTAAAATTAACCCTGATCATTAAGGCAAATTCTCAGAACTTTGATTCAATTATTTCCCTAAAATAAACCCTGATCATTAAGGCAAATTCTCAGAACTTTGATTCAATTATTTCCCTAAAATAAACCCTGATCATTAAGGCAAATTCTCAGAACTTTGATTCAATTATTTCCCTAAAATAAACCCTGATCATTAAGGCAAATTCTCAGAACTTTGAGTCAGTTATTTCCCTAAAATAAACCCTGATCAGTATTTCAAATTCTGAAAGCTTCGAGTCAATTATTTCCCTAAAATAAACCCTGATCAGTAAAGAAAATTCTCAGAGCTTTTAGTCAATTATTTCCCTAAAATAAACCCTGATCAGTAAGGAAAATTCTCAGAGCTTTTAGTCAATTATTTCCCTAAAATAAACCCTGATCAGTTAGGAAAATTCTCAGAGCTTTTAGTCAATTATTTCCCAAAAATAAACCCTGATCAGTTAGGAAAATTCTCAGAGCTTTTAGTCAATTATTTCCCTAAAATAAACCCTGATCAGTAAGGAAAATTCTCAGAGCTTTTAGTCAATTATTTCCCTAAAATAAACCCTGATCAGTAAAGAAAATTCTCAGAGCTTTTAGTCAATTATTTCCCTAAAATAAACCCTGATCAGTAAAGAAAATTCTCAGAGCTTTTAGTCAATTATTTCCCTAAAATAAACCCTGGTCAGTAAGGTAAATTCTCAGAGCTTTTAGTCAATTATTTCCCTAAAATAAACCCTGATCAGTAAGGAAAATTCTCAGAGCTTTTAGTTAATTATTTCCCTAAAATAAACCCTGATCAGTAAGGAAAATTCTCAGAGCTTTTAGTCAATTATTTCCCTAAAATAAATCCTGATCAGTTAGGAAAATTCTCAGAGCTTTTAGTCAATTATTTCCCTAAAATAAACCCTGATCAGTAAAGAAAATTCTCAGAGCTTTTAGTCAATTATTTCCCTAAAATAAACCCTGATCAGTAAAGAAAATTCTCAGAGCTTTTAGTCAATTATTTCCCTAAAATAAACCCTGGTCAGTAAGGTAAATTCTCAGAGCTTTTAGTCAATTATTTCCCTAAAATAAACCCTGATCAGTAAGGAAAATTCTCAGAGCTTTTAGTTAATTATTTCCCTAAAATAAACCCTGATCGGTAAGGAAAATTCTCAGAGCTTTTAGTCAATTATTTCCCTAAAATAAACCCTGATCGGTAAGGAAAATTCTCAGAGCTTTTAGTTAATTATTTCCCTAAAATAAACCCTGATCAGTAAGGAAAATTCTCAGAGCTTTTAGTCAATTATTTCCCTAAAATAAACCCTGATCAGTAAAGAAAATTCTCAGAGCTTTTAGTCAATTATTTCCCTAAAATAAACCCTGGTCAGTAAGGTAAATTCTCAGAGCTTTTAGTCAATTATTTCCCTAAAATAAACCCTGATCAGTAAAGAAAATTCTCAGAGCTTTTAGTCAATTATTTCCCTAAAATAAACCCTGATCAGTAAGGAAAATTCTCAGAGCTTTTAGTCAATTATTTCCCTAAAATAAACCCTGATCAGTAAAGAAAATTCTCAGAGCTTTTAGTCAATTATTTCCCTAAAATAAACCCTGGTCAGTAAGGTAAATTCTCAGAGCTTTTAGTCAATTATTTCCCTAAAATAAACCCTGGTCAGTTAGGAAAATTCTCAGAGCTTTTAGTCAATTATTTCCTTAAAATAAACCCTGATCAGTAAAGAAAATTCTCAGAGCTTTTAGTCAATTATTTCCCTAAAATAAACCCTGATCAGTAAGGTAAATTCTCAGAGCTTTTAGTCAATTATTTCCCTAAAATAAACCCTGGTCAGTTAGGAAAATTCTCAGAGCTTTTAGTCAATTATTTCCCTAAAATAAACCCTGATCAGTAAAGAAAATTCTCAGAGCTTTTAGTCAATTATTTCCCTAAAATAAACCCTGATCAGTAAGGAAAATTCTCAGAGCTTTTAGTCAATTATTTCCCTAAAATAAACCCTGATCAGTAAAGAAAATTCTCAGAGCTTTTAGTCAATTATTTCCCTAAAATAAACCCTGGTCAGTAAGGTAAATTTTCAGAGCTTTTAGTCAATTATTTCCCTAAAATAAACCCTGATCAGTAAAGAAAATTCTCAGAGCTTTTAGTCAATTATTTCCCTAAAATAAACCCTGATCAGTAAGGAAAATTCTCAGAGCTTTTAGTCAATTATTTCCCTAAAATAAACCCTGATCGGTAAGGAAAATTCTCAGAGCTTTTAGTCAATTATTTCCCTAAAATAAACCCTGATCAGTAAAGAAAATTCTCAGAGCTTTTAGTTAATTATTTCCCTAAAATAAACCCTGATCAGTAAGGAAAATTCTCAGAGCTTTTAGTCAATTATTTCCCTAAAATAAACCCTGGTCAGTAAGGAAAATTCTCAGAGCTTTTAGTCAATTATTTCCCTAAAATAAACCCTGATCAGTAAGGAAAATTCTCAGAGCTTTTAGTCAATTATTTCCCTAAAATAAACCCTGATCAGTAAGGAAAATTCTCAGAGCTTTTAGTTAATTATTTCCCTAAAATAAACCCTGATCAGTAAGGAAAATTCTCAGAGCTTTTAGTCAATTATTTCCCTAAAATAAACCCTGATCAGTAAGGAAAATTCTCAGAGCTTTTAGTCAATTATTTCCCTAAAATAAACCCTGATCGGTAAGGAAAATTCTCAGAGCTTTTAGTTAATTATTTCCCTAAAATAAACCCTGATCAGTAAGGAAAATTCTCAGAGCTTTTAGTCAATTATTTCCCTAAAATAAACCATGATCAGTTAGGAAAATTCTCAGAGCTTTTAGTCAATTATTTCCCTAAAATAAACCCTGATCGGTAAAGAAAATTCTCAGAGCTTTTAGTCAATTATTTCCCTAAAATAAACCATGATAAGTAAGGAAAATTCTCAGAGCTTTTAGTCAATTATTTCCCTAAAATAAACCCTGATCAGTTAGGAAAATTCTCAGAGCTTTTAGTCAATTATTTCCCTAAAATAAACCCTGATCAGTAAGGAAAATTCTCAGAGCTTTTAGTCAATTATTTCCCTAAAATAAACCCTGATCAGTAAGGAAAATTCTCAGAGCTTTAAGTCAATTATTTCCCTAAAATAAACCCTGATCAGTAAAGAAAATTCTCAGAGCTTTTAGTCAATTATTTCCCTAAAATAAATCCTGGTCAGTAAGGAAAATTCTCAGAGCTTTAAGTCAATTATTTCCCTAAAATAAACCCTGATCAGTAAGGAAAATTCTCAGAGCTTTTAGTCAATTATTTCCCTAAAATAAACCCTGATCAGTAAGGAAAATTCTCAGAGCTTTAAGTCAATTATTTCCCTAAAATAAACCCTGATCAGTAAGGAAAATTCTCAGAGCTTTAAGTCAATTATTTCCCTAAAATAAACCCTGATCAGTAAAGAAAATTCTCAGAGCTTTTAGTCAATTATTTCCCTAAAATAAATCCTGGTCAGTAAGGAAAATTCTCAGAGCTTTTAGTCAATTATTTCCCTAAAATAAACCCTGGTCAGTAAGGAAAATTCTCAGAGCTTTAAGTCAATTATTTCCCTAAAATAAACCCTGATCAGTAAGGAAAATTCTCAGAGCTTTAAGTCAATTATTTCCCTAAAATAAACCCTGATCAGTAAGGAAAATTCTCAGAGCTTTAAGTCAATTATCTCCCTAAAATAAACCCTGATCAGTAAAGAAAATTCTCAGAGCTTTAAGTCAATTATTTCCCTAAAATAAACCCTGATCAGTAAGGAAAATTCTCAGAGCTTTAAGTCAATTATTTCCCTAAAATAAACCCTGATCAGTAAGGAAAATTCTCAGAGCTTTAAGTCAATTATTTCCCTAAAATAAACCCTGATCAGTAAGGAAAATTCTCAGAGCTTTAAGTCAATTATTTCCCTAAAATAAACCCTGATCAGTTAGGAAAATTCTCAGAGCTTTTAGTCAATTATTTCCCTAAAATAAACCCTGGTCAGTAAGGAAAATTCTCAGAGCTTTTAGTCAATTATTTCCCTAAAATAAACCCTGGTCAGTAAGGAAAATTCTCAGAGCTTTTAGTCAATTATTTCCCTAAAATAAACCCTGATCAGTGAATTCTGAGAGCTTTGAGTCAAACAATTATTTCCTTAAACTAGATATAAAACAATTATGAAAGAGAAAAAAAATGGTATTATCGTTGAAATTGAATAAGGGACAAATGACCACAATTAAAACCAACAATCAAAATATATGAAGAATGAGAATCAATGGAAGATAAACATATAAATTTTGACTTAAATGAAAGAAAAAAAATACTGGCATCAAGAAAATAGATTTAGATAAGGGACTTAGAAGAGTGTAGAGAGAAGAGAACAAAATATGGACATGAATGTAGAGGTGAAATAGAAGACATTGGATATGAATAGAGATGGAACTAAAATTTGGATATGAATAGAGAGGGGGAACAATAGTTGGACATAAATAGAAAGGGAACAAAAAATTGGACATGATTAGAGAGAGGGAATAGAAAATTAGGTATGGATATACTGTATATGGGGAACAAAAATTGGACATGAACATTCTGGGAGAACAAATATTGGACATGAATATACATGGGGAACAAAAATTGGACATGAACATTCTAGGAGAACAAAAATTGGACATGAACATTCTGGGAGAACAAATATTGGACATGAATATACATGGGGAACAAAAATTGGACATGAACATTCTAGGAGAACAAAAATTGGACATGAACATTCTGGGAGAACAAATATTGGACATGAATATACATGGGGAACAAAAATTGGACATGAACATTCTAGGAGAACAAAAATTGGACATGAACATTCTGGGAGAACAAATATTGGACATGAATATACATGGGGAACAAAAATTGGACATGAACATTCTGGGAGAACACATATTGGACATGAATATACATGGGGAACAAAAATTGGACATGAACATTCTAGGAGAACAAAAATTGGACATGAACATTCTGGGAGAACAAATATTGGACATGAATATTCAGGACAAAAAATTGGACATGAATATTCAAGGGGAACAAAAAAATTGGACATGAATATTCAAGGGGAACAAAATTAGACATGAATATACATGGGGAACAAAAATTGGACATGAATGTTCGGGGGTAACAAAAATTGGACATGAATATTCAAGTGGAACAAAAAAATGGACATAAATTGAGAGGGGTAACTTGTAACTGCACATGAATAGAGACTTGGAACTTATAATTGGAGATGAATAACAAGCGAGAACCAAATTTTGGACATGAATAGAGCTACAGACAAACAAATAAGGCAAACACAGTGTTTTTATAGAGAAAGAATTGTAAAGGGAATAAAAAAACATATTTGTAATACGAGAGATAAAGTCAGTAAAACCCCAATTTGAATTGAAAGAGTAAAAAGAAAACATTTGAATTGAGAGAGAGAGAGAGAGAGAGAGAGAGAGAGAGAGAGAGAGAGAGATACAAGCACTACCAGAGAGAGAGAGAGATACAAGCACTACCAGAGAGAGAGAGAGAGAGATACAAGCACTATCAGAGAGAGAGGGAGAGAGACAGAGAGAGAGAGAGAGATACAAGCACTACCAGAGAGAGAGGGAGAGAGAGAGAGACAGAGAGAGAGATACAAGCACTACCAGAGAGAGAGAGAGAGAGAGAGAGAGAGAGAGAGAGAGAGAGATACAAGCACTACCAGAGAGAGAGAGATACAAGCACTACCAGAGATACAAGCACTACCAGAGAGAGAGAGATACAAGCACTACCAGAGAGAGAGAGAGATACAAGCACTACCAGAGATACAAGCACTACCAGAGAGAGAGAGAGAGAGATACAAGCACTACCAGAGAGAGAGAGAGAGAGAGATACAAGCACTACCAGAGAGAGAGAGAGAGAGAGAGAGAGAGAGAGAGAGATATAAGCACTACCAGAGAGAGAGAGAGATACAAGCACTACCAGAGATACAAGCACTACCAGAGATACAAGCAAAGCACTACCAGAGAGAGAGAGAGAGAGAGAGAGAGAGAGAGAGAATCAAGCGCTACCAACAAGTCAGATAACAAGGTCAAGCCTTATAAATTCACAAAAGAATCCTGCATTCGTAATTTCAAAAACTCAAGAGGCAACTTTTCAGACATACTACAAAGAGCTAAGCAGTTTGAAGAGACAGTACGTTCCTATCCCCATATAAAATCATAACCTATAATGACCCTACTGTCAAAATCATATTAATGACCTTGCCCTAAAAAAATATAAAATTACCACGGCCCTCAAAATCAATATCGTATTACCCTGTTCTCAAAATTGACAGAATTCATTAGCCTTGCCAATCCTGATGTACTGACATTAGGGATTATTAATTCAAAATGCGCATCACCTATATCATTCTAATAAATATATAATGAATAAACAATTGTTTCGAATCCCAACAACAATAGAGGAACCAAATTACCATCCAAAAGTCTACCAGCATTAAAATTGTGTTTTTTTAAGGTACCGGAATCGAACACTGTGTGGAATTTTATAAACAGAACGTAAGGATTGAGACACAGGGTCATCCAGAGAGGCAAGTCAAAGAAAATAGTTAACGCGATTAACCTTGCTTAGGAAATCCGTACGTTGTTTGAGGCGCTGATATCAAAAGGCTTTAAAGGCAGACGTGTCTCATATTAGATACCAGGTAGTAAAAGCGTTCACTTTGAGCGAACAGAAATCCCATCATAACTACAAGAGTTCTCAATGAAACAATGCAGGAGTATCGTAAGCGTGGCTACAATTATCAATAACAAGTGGCCAACTTGAGAGAGAGAGAGAGAGAGAGAGAGAGAGAGAGAGAGAGAGAGAGAGAGAGAGAGAGAGAGAGAGAGAGAGAGAGAAAATGTGGGGATTTTTTGGCAATTTCCTACATTAAATGCCTGAAAGGCCTTCGATTTTCAGTATCAAAGTCTAAACATACATAACATTTCGTTTAGTAAAATGTATGCATAACCTGGAGTCATAGCCATCTAGTATTTTGCTGTTAATACATGAAATAATGGACTAATTTAAAATGCTAATTATATCTAAGAGGTAGCCGGCAGAAATCCTGGTTTGGACTAGTTTTCTGTTTCGCCAGAAGGTAGTTCGAGGGAAGAGGTCAGTTCAAGCTAGAAGGAGACAAGAGACACAAGCAACAGAAAGTGAATCCTGCTTGGAACTTGCTAGTAACCTAATGGATTGTTTGGGTGTTAATTTGTGATCATTGTATGATAATTGTATTCTGTTGTTATACCTAAATACATCTTGATTTGACTGTTAAAAATACTCGATTGTGAACTGACAGTAGATCTAACATTCATTTGAGTTGTACGAGTTATTTTATAATTAGTTTTGCTTTATTCACATTGTAACCAAAATCTGTATGAAGGGATATCTATTTCTATTTACATTTAAAACTGCAAAGAAATCGATAAATATACTAATTGAAATGGTTTATTGTGTTTTGTAACCTTACTGGCTGTGTAATCAAAGCTGTTCTAAAACTAATATTGAAATTTTAGGTTTCCTTATAACACGACGAACTTTATCAATAAATTATAACTAAAAACTGACTAGAGAAAACTTATGTTTTTAAAGCATTTGGATTTATTCAACTCATAAATTTCTCCATTGTGTAAGAAAAATACAAATGAAACTGGTGGTATTAAGAAATGAGGACCAAAATATGTTACCCAAATGTCAATAGTAGAAAAGTAACGGCAAATTTCCAATGTAGAAAAGTAATTTCAAATTTTCCAAGTAGAAAAGTAACTGCAAATTTTCAAAGTAGAAAAGTAATTTCAAATTTTCAAAGTAGAAAAGTAACTGCAAATTTTCAAAATAGAAAAGTAACTGCAAATTTTCAAAGTAGAAAAGTAATTGCAATTTTTCAGCAAATTTTCATAGTAAGAGTAATTGCAAATTTTCAAAGTAGAAAGTGTGTAACAAATATGTAACTACAAACTTTCAAAGTGGAAAAATGTGTAACTACAAACTTTCAAAGTAGAAAAGTGTATTACTACAAAACTTTAAATAACCATAAAACTTTTAAAGTAAACCTCAACACTAAATATGATTAAAAATAAAATGTCTGGTAAATGGAGAAAATTCCTAAAATCGAGACAATTTTGATTATAGCAGATTTAAAAGTCCCTAAACATATTTGTAATTTCGCAAAGTAAAATAATATGTATGTACACTGGTATTTATTTCAGAGAAATGTATTGGTCTGTCTACCCAAACGCTTTGACTTCTGTAACTAATTAGATTATCGTGTCAGGGAACCGGCAGGAATTCCAGAGTGGACTAGTTTTTGGACAAGCTGAAAGGGGTGGGGGGGGGGGTTAGTCAGAAGGTAGTAAGGTCGCAAGTCAGTCAGTCAGTCAGTCAGTCAGTCAGTCAAGGCTACAACGCCTACACAACACCACAGATAGGCACAGACAGAGGCCTAGCCACACTAGTTAAGACAAGTATACCAACAACAAGGTTACACAACCCCATCCCTTGCGGTACCAATATACACACACTCTAGCAGTAACATTAACACTACCGAATCAAAAAATTGACATATACAACATATACGGGAAAGTAAACAGGGAAGACACAGGAGAGCTGCAGCTGACACAACTCCTTGCTCACGCAGAAAGAACACCATCAATTATCTGTGGGGATTTTAATGCACACCACCCCATTTTATCATCCCCATCAAGAACAAACCCCTCTGGGGAACACACAGCCTTTGCCCTAGAAGAATTTGAAGGAATCACCCTCCTAAACACAGGGCATCCAACACACGTAAGAGGAGGCAGACTGGATCTGACCTTTGTCACAACAGCAATAAGACATCTAACCAAGTGGCAATTACACTCAACCCTGATTAGTGATCACTTTGCCACAGTAACTGAATTGGAGATGCAACAACTACCTCCTATTCCACCACCTCCACCAAGATGGAATCAGGACCTAGCAGACTGGGTCTGTTTTCGACTAGCCATAGAGGAATGGGCAGTTAGCTACGTTTCTCCAGAGGACATAGATCAGCTAGAAAAAAGACCTAGTTGAGGCCTTTCACAATGCAGCTAACAGAGCTATTTCACTAAAAGCAATAGGAGGTAACTACACATACAGGGTCTCCTGGTACTACTGCCCAGAAGGCTGAAAACCAGACTAAACAGAGTCACAAAAATATGCAGAAGAAGATCCACAGTAGAAAACAGAGAGCTACTACAAACAGTCAAAACTGAAACAAATCTGAGAATCCATGAAATCAGAATTGAAAAATGGATGGATTGGTGTTCAAGTCTGTCAGGGTACACTACTCTTAACTGAGCTTTGGAAATGGCTACACAGAGTAGCCGGGAAAAAGAGGAAGACTCCAGTTGCCATACACCCACACCCACAAGAGGAGGCTGAAAGAATTGCAATATCCTTTGCAAACAGGACACTGTCAACCAATCTTTCCCCTGAAACCAGAATGCAACAAGAGCAACTGGCGCCAACCGGGTGGGAAGAGATCAACACAGCCTGCCTACAACAGGATGACACAGACACCCCATACACAGTTGAGGAACTACGAGCAGTACAAAAAAAAAAAAGGGAAGGATACTGCACCTGGAGCTGACAAGATTACCTACACAATGATCAAACACATGGTTCCAGCAGGAGAAACTGCGTTCCTAGGGTTGTTAAACAAAACTCGCCTTGAGCACACAAGGCCTCAAGCCTGGAGACAACAAGATACACAGCCAATCCCGAAGCCAAAGGATCCAGCAAATCCTAGGCCAATACCCTTAGTATCCTGTATGGGAAAAAACAGGAGAAAAAATGGTCCTAAACAGGATGAAATACAAAATTGGCCCCCTAAACAAGCAGCTATATGCATATCAGGAGGGAATTGGTACCTCTGAATGCATCACAGATGTATTAAGCTGCATAAATCAAAACAAAGCAACAATAGTCTTCATAGACTTTGAAAAAAGCCTTCGAGCTAGCAAGCCCGGTAGCAATGCTGCAATCAGTAGTTAAAAAAGGAGTCAAAGGACACCTACTAGCATGGACTAAAAACTATGTGCTAGGAAGGCAAGCCAGAGTCAAAATTTCAAGGAGTGATATCCACATATCATGAATTGGCAAATGGCACGCCGCAGGGAGGAATTCTCAGCCCCCTCCTATTCAACATCCTCATGGAAAATATAGCCTCACTTCAGCTACCTGAAGGAGTAAACATATTTATCTATGCAGATGATGTATGTGTAATAGCTAGAGGGCCAGTCAGGACAATAAAAAGGCAAAGAGCACTCAATGCCATCAGCCACAAATCCAATGAGCTTGGACTAAAAATAAACATTGAAAAAACAAAAGCAATGTCAATTAAAGCCCCAAACCCTTTACAACCACTCACAATAGGAATGGAACCCCTAGAATGGGTGGACAGATACACATACCTGGGAGTAATAATAGACAAACAGCTCACTTTCAAGGATGAGATAAAATATCTCAAGGAAAGAATAAATGCCAGAAATGCAGCTATGAAATATATGAGCAGTCTCAATGATGGAGCAAATGAGCATGTCCAAAAGAAATATTATCTGCCCTGTTCCAGATCGCTAGTGGAATATGCCTCCCCAACACTCTTAGGGCTAACAGATTTACAAAAAAGCACAATAGAAGTGATTCAAAACAATGCCATGAGGCTCATGTTAAGCGCCCCAATATGGACAAGACTGTGCAACCTAAGGTTGGAAACTGGACTACCAACCCTTGAGGACAGAATTGCACTAAGAAATGCAAGCATAGTTGCAAAGATGTTCCTGTCAGAGACTCAATCACCAAAAAGAGAGTAAGAGAGGAACTATCCAAACATCCTGAAGTGCAAACCCCAAGTTCTTATGGCAAAGACCATAGCAATAACATTAAGAGACTTGGCCTAACAGAAATAATCCTACAGCTAAACCCTGACACAGCACAAGGTATACTACACATTCCACCATGGAGTAAGCAAGTTGCTAAATTCAACTATACCAAGCTCCCAAGGGCAAAAGAAAACTGCACAATAGAGGAACTTAGAAACGCAGCAGCAGCAGCTATACACTCTGTAGAGACAATAGGGGCACAGATCTACAATACAGATGGTACAGTAGATCCTGGAACCCAAACAACAGGAGCTGCAGTTCACTCCTGCAATTTTACAGCTTGCTGGAGAACATCTAATAATGTCTCCTACCTGCAGACAGAGCTTGTTGCAATACAACAAGCACTAAAATACTCTATTAAAAATGAGGAGGGACCAGTAGTCATTCATACTGATTCACGATCCTCAATGCAAGCCCTACAACAGGACAAAAACAAAGAAAACAAGTCCCTGATAGCTGATATTAAAACCCTCTTATATCAGCATAATGAAATGAACAGACTACTAACACTAAACTGGATCCCCAGTCACATCGGGATACCAGGTAATGAAAAGGCTGATGAGCTAGCCAAAAGCACCAGATACATTCATAATGTACAGGTGCCCATACAGCCTGCACTGCAACAAATCAAAAACAAAATAAAGACAGATCAAGGACAACCTAATTAAGGAACTACACATGAGGATAGAGAATGGCTCTCCCTCTGCCACATGGTACAAATGGGCCACGGAGCTAGAACCTCCACCCATAGACAGATATACCCCCAAGGAAACAGGCTGTATGTATACACAGACTCCGGTTGGGATACAAAGCAAACTGGGAAATCCTAGATAACATCCAGAGACCATGTGAGCACTGTGATGTCACACCACAACAAGCCCTCATGCACTATTTACTAGAATGCAGAGAAACAGCACAGCTACGAGGTGATCTACTTGTAGACACCAACTCACCACAGGCCGTGAAAGAAGCGGCCACACTGGCAAAGGCAATTGTCGAAAGCATAGACACACACTCGCAGTTGCTTTCAACACTACCTCCACCTCATCTTTTCATTGCACCATCTCATCCCCTCATTGTAAGGCTCTATTCACATCATCTTCTGTACCTTTCTCAACTAATCTACCAGTAAAAATCTCTCCGCAGGGACCTTATGGAGTAAAGGGTTGGACAACCCCACCTGCTTCCTCCTATTTTCTACCTTTCAACTCGCTGCACTGGGAGATATTAACGTGAACACATTAGAGAGAGAGAGAGAGAGGAGAGAGAGAGAGAGAGAGAGAGAGAGAGAGAGAGAGAGAGAGGGGGGGGGGGGGGAGAGGGAGGGAGAAGAGTGAAATTAATTCAATAATGATGGGACTAAACATAACCAACATGGATCCGAGATCAAACTAAAGTCGAGGATATTCTCACAACACGTAAGTAAAGAAATGGAGATGACCAGGACATGTGATGAGAATGACAGACAACAGATGGACATTAAGAATAACAGAATGGGTCCTTAGAGATTCTAAAAGAAGCAGGGGGAAGGAAGGGAAGGCGATGGAATAACGAACTAAGAAAATTTGCGGGTATAAACTGGCATGGAAAGACCATCAACAGATACAAGTAGAAGCACATATCTGAGGCCTTTGTCCTACAGTGGAGTAGTAACGGATGATGATTATATATATATATATATATATATATATATATATATATATATATATATATATATATATATATATATATATTAAACCTCTGCTGCTTACAACATGGAGCAATTTTTTATGACCTATACGAAATCTTAATAAAATCAAGGACAATGACAGAACAAAGTCGATCCT
>NW_027170250.1:27500-28959 GCF_036898095.1 Palaemon carinicauda
CACAGCCGGAGAAAGGCTTCAGACATGTTTTTAATTATGTCTGGGGTTTAGCCAATTTTCATCATAATTTTTGCATTATAATCAAACCAACGTCACCTTATCAAAAATAAAATGCCTACATTTTATATAGATTCAATAACAGCGATGTATAATCCTATCAATTAATGTAAATCTAAATCAAAATTCAATATTGAGGAACCAACACTCAACTGACCTTCACACCTTCAGGGCTCGTAGGGAAATGCTCTGAAAACCATAAAATTTCCATCACCCAATCAAAGGGCTTCAACGGAACCCCTTTGTAAGCCAGTCTCTCATTGGCTTAAACTTTCGTTATTTGGCTAAGGTGTTTAGAAGCTGTCCTCCTATTGGTTAGACACTTCCAGTCAATTTTGATTCCAGGGGTATTACCACAACAAATTATCTTGCGAAGAGTGTCATATCAAACAATATATTTGACTAATAATAAATATATGAACTAAAATACCAAACTAGAAATTTGTTAAAAGACAGAATTTAAATTTATAATAAACGTCAAAAGAAAAAAAGAAAAATTGAAAGACCTTGGCAAACAAGCCAACGAGGTGGTTGGTTCTTCCAATACATATTCTGTATCTTGCATACAGTCAGTCGATGGCTGTAATCACTCTCTGTAATAACTTCTGTAATTTTGAGAGAATGAATTTAAAATATGTATCAATATTAATATGTTTTATTGTACAGTTTTACGGGTCAAGGCGATACACAAACTCTTTCACGACGTTAAGGAATCTTCGCTCAGAAAGCGATATCTATCTATCTATCTATCTATCTATCTATCTATCTATCTATATATATATATATATGTATGTATGTATATATATATATGGTATTCAGGTATATATATATATATATATATATATATATATAAAT
Organism: Palaemon carinicauda; assembly: GCF_036898095.1. Classification (NCBI taxonomy): domain Eukaryota; kingdom Metazoa; phylum Arthropoda; class Malacostraca; order Decapoda; family Palaemonidae; genus Palaemon; species Palaemon carinicauda. Next base: position 28,413 of record NW_027170250.1, read on the forward strand.
ATTTATATATATATATATATATATATATATATTTATATATATATATACAGGTATATATTTATATATATATATACCTGTATACCATATATATATATATATATATATATATATATATATATATATATATATATATATATATATATATATTCAAATAAGTCATATATATTTTTGATACATTAATGTCTGGATTCTCTTAACGACCTCGGGATCAGAGCCCCAGGCGAAATCACACAAAGACAAGAGCTTGTGTCCGGCTGGGAATCGAACCCTGGTTGGCAAGCTTGTATAGACAGTGACTAAACCACATGGCCACGAAGAAAGATAAAAGTCAATGACAATTCTTCTGTACTTATACCTGTCCAATTCAGGTGTTTTGTACTTAAAATTAAAATCAACCCATCTTCACCATCGTAGCTAATTGGTAGTTTGTTACTTGACATTCGATTAATGATAAATTTTGCACATTTAGACGTGTTTTTCATATTCAAATAAGCCATATATAATTTTGATACATTAATGTCTGTGATTTTTATTACTAACTCGGGAT
>NW_027170251.1:5000-25000 GCF_036898095.1 Palaemon carinicauda
TTACCTTGCCTTATTGCCTTATTTTTTGTTTGGGTTCCCCCAGGTCCCTCAGTGTGAGGCACCTCGTATATCCACCAGAGAGTTGCTAATGCATCTTCCGATGTATTTTGCATCTTCCAGTCTTGGATGGTCTGGGATGCATCTTAGGTATTTATCGAGCTTATTCTTAAACACATCTACGCTCACTCCTGATATGTTTCTCAGATGAGCTGGCAGCACATTAAATAGTCGCAGCATTATCGATGCTGGTGCGTAGTGGATTTAGGTCCAGTAAGGTTTCGACACATTGAATCATACTGCCTAATTAGGTCAAGTGTTGGAAGGCCACAAAAAAATCCCCTCGCGGGCCACATTTGGCCCGCGGGCCTGTAGTTGGACCACCCTGGTCTAGCAAGCTGAGAAGGGGTGTTAACACCAGCTGCGTTGAAGAAAGAGGTCTAGTGGCTTGCAGCCTCACTTCTAGAGGCACGTGAAAACAGTGATAGTCGAGTGCCAACCTTAATATATATATATATATATATATATATATATATATATATATATATATAAAACAACAATAAATGCAGCCATGTCTAGTCAACTGCAGGACAAAGTACTCAGACATGTCTTTATTCATGTCTGGTGTTTTGACAAGTTTTCATCATCACTCTGGCCATTGTGGATTGGTGATGGTGGGAGACTTTTGTCTGATTGCTTACAGCAAACCAACCTAGTATGGTTTTTCCTGACTAGTACAGCTTTGCTGATCATGGGGGTATATCAAACCTTTCTCCACGATGTGAATATATGTATATATATATATATATATATATATATATATATATATATATATATATATACATATATAAATGTAAACAGTATATATATATATATATATATATATATATATATATATATATATATATATATATATATATGTGTGTGTGTGTGTGTGTGTATACAGTATATATATATATATATATATATATATATATATATATATATATATATATATATATATATAATTACCATTATTATTATTATTATTATTAATTGCTAAATTTCAACCTTAGTTAGAAAAGCAGGATGCTACAAGCCCAGGGTCCCCAACAGGGAAAATAGCCCAGTGAGGAAAGGAAACAAGGAAAGATCATATATTTTAAGAAAAGTAACAACATTCAAATAAATATTTCCTATATAAATTATCGATACTTAAACAAAATATATATACAGTCCACTCCCGTATCACCTGCCTCCCTAAATACATTTCACTTTAATAATTCCATTTCTATTCCAGTTCTATTCCAGCCTGTCAATGACTCCCTGGAACCTGGAAATATGAAAGCTGTTTTTTTTTCTTCAATTGAAGATCAGTCAGGAAATGTTATGTTGCTTTTCCAGGAAAAAATCTCGACAGTTTTTCCACTTTGCCGGATCTGAGAGAGAGAGAGAGAGAGAGAGAGAGAGAGAGAGAGAGAGATAGAGAGAGAGAGAGAGAGAGAGAGAGAGAGAGAGAGAGAGAGAGAGAGAGAGAGAGAGAGAGAGAGAGAGAGAGAGAGAGTATGCTACTTCTTCCTTGGAGATCAATGGTGTATAGGATGTTTACGAAGGAGTTTGTTGCAGAGAGAGAGAGAGAGAGAGAGAGAGAGAGAGAGAGAGAGAGAGAGAGAGAGAGAGAGAGAGAGAGAGAGAGAGAGAGAGAGAGAACATTATCTATAAAATCAATTACATATATTATAGATGATTATACAACTAGTGTATGTGAACCATAAAATTGGTTACTTAATATTTAGTTAGATACACACACACACATCTACCCCCTCTCACCAGGGCATGACTGCTCCCTCTCCCTCCTAGCTGAGGAACGTTGGGAGACTGTGTAGTTGTAGATGGCAGTTGACTGAAGAGATATATAGGCCATGTGTATATATATATATATATATATATATATATATATATATATATATAGCCAGACATTTACTCTTTATTATATAGGGGAGATGTGTTGCTTACTTAAATCTCGTGCAGTGGTATCTGGCATCTTTATACTCGTTTCTAGTGATATCTGGCAACTCTGCTTTTCCACTTAAACAACAATTAACATAATATCATCCCTCTCATGGCATGTATTATTTTTTGTTTCATGATACACTGTTGTATAGTATTATTTTCATACTTGTATTGCAGTATTTTGCATCTTCATATCCTTATATAGTCATATACGTAAACGAAACTTCTTTAATCCCGCCGATGGCAGCCTCTGGCATCGAGCTGGCTCCGCCCGTTGCCATTTATCACCCGTAGAATCGACTATCCTTATATAGACACATACTTAAAACGAAACTTCTTTAATCCCGCCGATGGCAGCATCTGGCATCGAGCTGGCTCCGCTCGTTGCCATATATCACCCGTAGAATCGACTAACCTTATATAGTCACATACGTAAACGAAACTTCTTTAATCCCGCCGATGGCAGCATCTGGCATCGAGCGGGCGCCGCCCGTTGCCATTTATCACCCGTAGAATCGACTATCCTTATATAGTCACATACGTAAACGAAACTTCTTTAATCCCGCCGATGGCAGCATCTGGCATCGAGCTGGCTCCGCTCGTTGCCATTTATCACCCGTAGAATCGACTATCCTTATATAGTCACATACTTAAACGAAACTTCTTTAATCCCACCGATGGCAGCATCTGGCATCGAGCTGGCTCCGCCCGTTGCCATTTATCACCCGTAGAATCGACTATCCTTATATAGTCACATACTTAAACGAAACTTCTTTAATCCCACCGATGGCAGCATCTGGCATCGAGCTGGCTCCGCCCGTTGCCATTTATCACCCGTAGAATCGACTATCCTTATATAGTCACATACTTAAACGAAACTTCTTTAATCCCGCCGATGGCAGCATCTGGCATCGAGCTGGCTCCGCCCGTTGCCATTTATCACCCGTAGAATCGACTAACCTTATATAGTCACATACTTAAACGAAACTTCTTTAATCCCGCCGATGGCAGCATCTGGCATCGAGCTGGCTCCGCCCGTTGCCATTTATCACCCGTAGAATTGACTATCCTTATATAGTCACATACGTCAACGAACCTTCTTTAATCCCGCCGATGGCAGCATCTGGTATCGAGCTGGCTCCGCCCGTTGCCATTTATCACCCGTAGAATCGACTAACCTTATATAGTCACATACTTAAACGAAACTTCTTTAATCCCGCCGATGGCAGCATCTGGCATCGAGCTGGCTCCGCCCGTTGCCATTTATCACCCGTAGAATTGACTATCCTTATATAGTCACATACGTCAACGAACCTTCTTTAATCCCGCCGATGGCAGCATCTGGTATCGAGCTGGCTCCGCCCGTTGCCATTTATCACCCGTAGAATCGACTAACCTTATATAGTCACATACTTAAACGAAACTTCTTTAATCCCGCCGATGGCAGCATCTGGCATCGAGCTGGCTCCGCCCGTTGCCATTTATCACCCGTAGAATCGACTAACCTTATATAGTCACATACTTAAACGAAACTTCTTTAATCCCGCCGATGGCAGCATCTGGCATCGAGCTGGCTCCGCCCGTTGCCATTTATCACCCGTAGAATTGACTATCCTTATATAGTCACATACGTCAACGAACCTTCTTTAATCCCGCCGATGGCAGCATCTGGTATCGAGCTGGCTCCGCCCGTTGCCATTTATCACCCGTAGAATCGACTAACCTTATATAGTCACATACTTAAACGAAACTTCTTTAATCCCACCGATGGCAGCATCTGGCATCGAGCTGGCTCCGCCCGTTGCCATTTATCACCCGTAGAATTGACTATCCTTATATAGTCACATACGTCAACGAACCTTCTTTAATCCCGCCGATGGCAGCATCTGGCATCGAGCTGGCTCCGCCCGTTGCCATTTATCACCCGTAGAATCGACTATCCTTATATAGTCACACTTAAACGAAACTTCTTTAATCCCGCCGATGGCAGCATCTGGCATCGAGCTGGCTCCGCCCGTTGCCATTTATCACCCGTAGAATCGACTATCCTTATATAGTCACACTTAAACGAATACTTCTTTAATCCCGCCGATGGCAGCATCTGGCATCGAGCTGGCTCCGCCCGTTGCCATTTATCACCCGTAGAATCGACTATCCTTATATAGTCACACTTAAACGAAACTTCTTTAATCCCACCGACGGCAGCATCTGGCATCGAGCTGGCTCCGCTCATTGCCATATATCACCCGTAGAATCGACTATCCTTATATAGTCACATACGTCAACGAAACTTCTTTAATCCCGCCGATGGCAGCATCTGGCATCGAGCTGGCTCCGCCCGTTGCCATTTATCACCCGTAGAATTGACTATCCTTATATAGTCACATACGTCAACGAACCTTCTTTAATCCCGCCGATGGCAGCATCTGGTATCGAGCTGGCTCCGCCCGTTGCCATTTATCACCCGTAGAATCGACTAACCTTATATAGTCACATACTTAAACGAAACTTCTTTAATCCCGCCGATGGCAGCATCTGGCATCGAGCTGGCTCCGCCCGTTGCCATTTATCACCCGTAGAATTGACTATCCTTATATAGTCACATACGTCAACGAACCTTCTTTAATCCCGCCGATGGCAGCATCTGGTATCGAGCTGGCTCCGCCCGTTGCCATTTATCACCCGTAGAATCGACTAACCTTATATAGTCACATACGTCAACGAAACTTCTTTAATCCCGCCGATGGCAGCATCTGGCATCGAGCTGGCTCCGCCCGTTGCCATTTATCACCCGTAGAATCGACTATCCTTATATAGTCACACTTAAACGAAACTTCTTTAATCCCGCCGATGGCAGCATCTGGCATCGAGCTGGCTCCGCCCGTTGCCATTTATCACCCGTAGAATCGACTATCCTTATATAGTCACACTTAAACGAATACTTCTTTAATCCCGCCGATGGCAGCATCTGGCATCGAGCTGGCTCCGCCCGTTGCCATTTATCACCCGTAGAATCGACTATCCTTATATAGTCACACTTAAACGAAACTTCTTTAATCCCACCGACGGCAGCATCTGGCATCGAGCTGGCTCCGCTCATTGCCATATATCACCCGTAGAATCGACTATCCTTATATAGTCACATACGTCAACGAAACTTCTTTAATCCCGCCGATGGCAGCATCTGGCATCGAGCTGGCTCCGCCCGTTGCCATTTATCACCCGTAGAATCGACTATCCTTATATAGTCACATACTTAAACGAAACTTCTTTAATCCCGCCGATGGCAGCATCTGGCATCGAGCTGGCTCCGCCCGTTGCCATTTATCACCCGTAGAATCGACTATCCTTATATAGTCACACTTAAACGAATACTTCTTTAATCCCGCCGATGGCAGCATCTGGCATCGAGCTGGCTCCGCCCGTTGCCATTTATCACCCGTAGAATCGACTATCCTTATATAGTCACACTTAAACGAAACTTCTTTAATCCCACCGACGGCAGCATCTGGCATCGAGCTGGCTCCGCTCATTGCCATATATCACCCGTAGAATCGACTATCCTTATATAGTCACATACGTCAACGAAACTTCTTTAATCCCGCCGATGGCAGCATCTGGCATCGATCTGGCTCCGCCCGTTGCCATTTATCACCCGTAGAATCGACTATCCTTATATAGTCACATACTTAAACGAAACTTCTTTAATCCCGCCGATGGCAGCATCTGGCATCGAGCTGGCTCCGCCCGTTGCCATTTATCACCCGTAGAATCGACTATCCTTATATAGTCACACTTAAACGAATACTTCTTTAATCCCGCCGATGGCAGCATCTGGCATCGAGCTGGCTCCGCCCGTTGCCATTTATCACCCGTAGAATCGACTATCCTTATATAGTCACACTTAAACGAAACTTCTTTAATCCCACCGACGGCAGCATCTGGCATCGAGCTGGCTCCGCCCGTTGCCATTTATCACCCGTAGAATCGACTATCCTTATATAGTCACATACTTAAACGAAACTTCTTTAATCCCGCCGATGGCAGCATCTGGCATCGAGCTGGCTCCGCCCGTTGCCATTTATCACCCGTAGAATCGACTAACCTTATATAGTCACATACTTAAACGAAACTTCTTTAATCCCACCGATGGCAGCATCTGGCATCGAGCTGGCTCCGCCCGTTGCCATTTATCACCCGTAGAATCGACTATCCTTATATAGTCACATACGTAAACGAAACTTCTTTAATCCCACCGATGGCAGCGTCTGGCATCGAGCTGGCTCCGCCCGTTGCCATTTATCACCCGTAGAATCGACTATCCTTATATAGTCACATACGTAAACGAAACTTCTTTAATCCCGCCGATGGCAGCATCTGGCATCGAGCTGGGTCCGCCCGTTGCCATTTATCACCCGTAGAATCGACTATCCTTATATAGTCACATACGTAAACGAAACTTCTTTAATCCCGCCGATGACAGCATCTGGCATCGAGCTGACTCCGCCCGTTGCCATTTATCACCCGTAGAATCGACTATCCTTATATAGTCACATACGTAAACGAAACTTCTTTAATCCCACCGATGGCAGCATCTGGCATCGAGCTGGCTCCGCCCGTTGCCATTTATCACCCGTAGAATCGACTATCCTTATATAGTCACATACGTAAACGAAACTTCTTTAATCCCACCGATGGCAGCGTCTGGCATCGAGCTGGCTCCGCCCGTTGCCATTTATCACCCGTAGAATCGACTAACCTTATATAGTCACATACGTAAACGAAACTTCTTTAATCCCACCGATGGCAGCATCTGGCATCGAGCTGGCTCCGCCCGTTGCCATTTATCACCCGTAGAATCGACTAACCTTATATAGTCACATACGTAAACGAAACTTCTTTAATCCCACCGATGGCAGCGTCTGGCATCGAGCTGGCTCCGCCCGTTGCCATTTATCACCCGTAGAATCGACTATCCTTATATAGTCACATACTTAAACGAAACTTCTTTAATCCCACCGATGGCAGCATCTGGCATCGAGCTGGCTCCGCCCGTTGCCATTTATCACCCGTAGAATCGACTATCCTTATATAGTCACATACGTAAACGAAACTTCTTTAATCCCACCGATGGCAGCGTCTGGCATCGAGCTGGCTCCGCCCGTTGCCATTTATCACCCGTAGAATCGACTATCCTTATATAGTCACATACGTAAACGAAACTTCTTTAATCCCACCGATGGCAGCATCTGGCATCGAGCTGGCTCCGCCCGTTGCCATTTATCACCCGTAGAATCGACTATCCTTATATAGTCACATACTTAAACGAAACTTCTTTAATCCCACCGATGGCAGCATCTGGCATCGAGCTGGCTCCGCCCGTTGCCATTTATCACCCGTAGAATCGACTATCCTTATATAGTCACATACGTAAACGAAACTTCTTTAATCCCACCGATGGCAGCATCTGGCATCGAGCTGGCTCCGCCCGTTGCCATTTATCACCCGTAGAATCGACTATCCTTATATAGTCACATACTTAAACGAAACTTCTTTAATCCCGCCGATGACAGCATCTGGCATCGAGCTGACTCCGCCCGTTGCCATTTATCACCCGTAGAATCGACTAACCTTATATAGTCACATACGTAAACGAAACTTCTTTAATCCCGCCGATGGCAGCATCTGGCATCGAGCTGGGTCCGCCCGTTGCCATTTATCACCCGTAGAATCGACTAACCTTATATAGTCACATACGTAAACGAAATTTCTTTAATCCCACCGATGGCAGCATCTGGCATCGAGCTGGCTCCGCCCGTTGCCATTTATCACCCGTAGAATCGACTATCCTTATATAGTCACATACGTAAACGAAACTTCTTTAATCCCGCCGATGGCAGCATCTGGCATCGAGCTGGGTCCGCCCGTTGCCATTTATCACCCGTAGAATCGACTATCCTTATATAGTTACATACGTCAACGAAGCTTCTTTAATCCCGCCGATGGCAGCATCTGGCATCGAGCTGGCTCCGCCCGTTGCCATTTATCACCCGTAGAATCGACTAACCTTATATAGTTACATACGTCAACGAAGCTTCTCTAATCCCGCCGATGGCAGCATCTGGCATCGAGCTGGCTCCGCCCGTTGCCATTTATCACCCGTAGAATCGACTAACCTTATATAGTCACATACGTAAACGAAACTTCTTTAATCCCGCCGATGACAGCATCTGGCATCGAGCTGACTCCGCCCGTTGCCATTTATCACCCGTAGAATCGATTAACCTTATATAGTCACATACTTAAACGAAACTTCTTTAATCCCACCGATGGCAGCATCTGGCATCGAGCTGGCTCCGCCCGTTGCCATTTATCACCCGTAGAATCGACTATCCTTATATAGTCACATACGTAAACGAAACTTCTTTAATCCCACCGATGGCAGCGTCTGGCATCGAGCTGGCTCCGCCCGTTGCCATTTATCACCCGTAGAATCGACTATCCTTATATAGTCACATACGTAAACGAAACTTCTTTAATCCCGCCGATGGCAGCATCTGGCATCGAGCTGGGTCCGCCCGTTGCCATTTATCACCCGTAGAATCGACTAACCTTATATAGTCACATACGTAAACGAAATTTCTTTAATCCCACCGATGGCAGCATCTGGCATCGAGCTGGCTCCGCCCGTTGCCATATATCACCCGTAGAATCGACTAACCTTATATAGTTACATACGTCAACGAAGCTTCTTTAATCCCGCCGATGGCAGCATCTGGCATCGAGCTGGCTCCGCCCGTTGCCATTTATCACCCGTAGAATCGACTAACCTTATATAGTTACATACGTCAACGAAGCTTCTTTAATCCCGCCGATGGCAGCATCTGGCATCGAGGTGGCTCCGCCCGTTGCCATTTATCACCCGTAGAATCGACTAACCTTATATAGTTACATACGTCAACGAAGCTTCTTTAATCCCGCCGATGGCAGCATCTGGCATCGAGGTGGCTCCGCCCGTTGCCATTTATCACCCGTAGAATCGACTATCCTTATATAGTTACATACGTCAACGAAGCTTCTTTAATCCCGCCGATGGCAGCATCTGGCATCGAGCTGGTTCCGCCCGTTGCCATTTATCGCCCGTAGAATCGACTAACCTTATATAGTCACATACGTCAACGAAACTTCTTTAATCCCGCCGATGGCAGCATCTGGCATCGAGCTGGGTCCGCCCGTTGCCATTTATCGCCCGTAGAATCGACTAACCTTATATAGTCACATACGTCAACGAAACTTCTTTAATCCCGCCGATGGCAGCATCTGGCATCGAGCTGGCTCCGCCCGTTGCCATTTATCACCCGTAGAATCGACTATCCTTATATAGTCACATACGTCAACGAAACTTCTTTAATCCCACCGATGGCAGCATCTGGCATCGTGCTGGCTCCGCCCGTTGCCATTTATCACCCGTAGAATCGACTATCCTTATATAGTCACATACGTCAACGATACTTCTTTAATCCCACCGATGGCAGCATCTGGCATCGAGCTGGCTCCGCCCGTTGCCATTTATCACCCGTAGAATCGACTATCCTTATATAGTCACATACGTCAACGAAACTTCTTTAATCCCGCCGATGGCAGCATCTGGCATCGAGCTGGCTCCGCCCGTTGCCATTTATCACCCGTAGAATCGACTATCCTTATATAGTCACATACGTCAACGAAACTTCTTTAATCCCACCGATGGCAGCATCTGGCATCGAGCTGGCTCCGCCCGTTGCCATTTATCACCCGTAGAATCGACTATCCTTATATAGTCACATACGTCAACGAAACTTCTTTAATCCCGCCGATGGCAGCATCTGGCATCGAGCTGGCTCCGCCCGTTGCCATTTATCACCCGTAGAATCGACTATCCTTATATAGTCACATACGTCAACGAAACTTCTTTAATCCCACCGATGGCAGCATCTGGCATCGAGCTGGCTCCGCCCGTTGCCATTTATCACCCGTAGAATCGACTATCCTTATATAGTCACATACGTCAACGAAACTTCTTTAATCCCGCCGATGGCAGCATCTGGCATCGAGCTGGCTCCGCCCGTTGCCATTTATCACCCGTAGAATCGACTATCCTTATATAGTCACATACGTCAACGAAACTTCTTTAATCCCACCGATGGCAGCATCTGGCATCGAGCTGGCTCCGCCCGTTGCCATTTATCACCCGTAGAATCGACTATCCTTATATAGTCACATACGTAAACGAAACTTCTTTAATCCCACCGATGGCAGCATCTGGCATCGAGCTGGCTCCGCCCGTTGCCATTTATCACCCGTAGAATCGACTATCCTTATATAGTCACATACGTCAACGAAACTTCTTTAATCCCACCGATGGCAGCATCTGGCATCGAGCTGGCTCCGCCCGTTGCCATTTATCACCCGTAGAATCGACTATCCTTATATAGTCACATACGTCAACGAAACTTCTTTAATCCCACCGATGGCAGCATCTGGCATCGAGCTGGCTCCGCCCGTTGCCATTTATCACCCGTAGAATCGACTATCATTATATAGTCACATACGTAAACGAAACTTCTTTAATCCCGCCGATGGCAGCATCTGGCATCGAGTTGGCTCCGCCCGTTGCCATTTATCACCCGTAGAATCGACTATCCTTATATAGTCACATACGTCAACGAAACTTCTTTAATCCCGCCGATGGCAGCATCTGGCATCGAGCTGGCTCCGCCCGTTGCCATTTATCACCCGTAGAATCGACTATCCTTATATAGTCACATACGTCAACGAAACTTCTTTAATCCCGCCGATGGCAGCATCTGGCATCGAGCTGGCTCCGCCCGTTGCCATTTATCACCCGTAGAATCGACTATCCTTATATAGTCACATACGTCAACGAAACTTCTTTAATCCCGCCGATGGCAGCATCTGGCATCGAGCTGGCTCCGCCCGTTGCCATTTATCACCCGTAGAATCGACTATCCTTATATAGTCACATACGTCAACGAAACTTCTTTAATCCCGCCGATGGCAGCATCTGGCATCGAGCTGGCTCCGCCCGTTGCCATTTATCACCCGTAGAATCGACTATCCTTATATAGTCACATACGTCAACGAAACTTCTTTAATCCCGCCGATGGCAGCATCTGGCATCGAGCTGGCTCCGCCCGTTGCCATTTATCACCCGTAGAATCGACTATCATTATATAGTCACATACGTAAACGAAACTTCTTTAATCCCGCCGATGGCAGCATCTGGCATCGAGTTGGCTCCGCCCGTTGCCATTTATCACCCGTAGAATCGACTATCCTTATATAGTCACATACGTCAACGAAACTTCTTTAATCCCGCCGATGGCAGCATCTGGCATCGAGCTGGCTCCGCCCGTTGCCATTTATCACCCGTAGAATCGACTATCCTTATATAGTCACATACGTCAACGAAACTTCTTTAATCCCGCCGATGGCAGCATCTGGCATCGAGCTGGCTCTGCTCGTTGCCATACATCACCCGTAGAATCGACTATCCTTATATAGTCACATACGTCAACGAAACTTCTTTAATCCCGCCGATGGCAGCATCTGGCATCGAGCTGGCTCCGCTCGTTGCCATTTATCACCCTTAGAATCGACTATCCTTATATAGTCACATACGTAAACGAAACTTCTTTAATCCCGCCGATGGCAGCATCTGGCATCGAGCTGGCTCCGCCCGTTGCCATTTATCACCCTTAGAATCGACTATCCTTATATAGTCACATACGTAAACGAAACTTCTTTAATCCCACCGATGGCAGCATCTGGCATCGAGCTGGCTCCGCTCGTTGCCATTTATCACCCGTAGAATTGACTATCCTTATATAGTGTTACCGGCGGGCCGACCTTCAAATACCAATTAGGCCTTGTTGCTTAATTTAAGGTGGCCGCAAGTAAACTGCCTTACGGCTTTATTTTTACCAGGTTACTGAAGTACACCCAAAACATCAGATTGGTAAACAAGAAAATAATCTAGAACAATCGTAAACAAAAGAGGGTAAAAAGAACCTTGGAGACGTCAATGATAATTTAATATACAATATATATATATTTAAACAAACACTCGGCAAAGCTGCTCATGTAAACAAAATAGAAAATTACTTGGAAAACACTCTAATTTCATTTACTCAGTTATATAAATAATAAAGCGAACTTTCAGGACACAGACGGAAAACATACTACACTGAAAACATTTGGAAGAGAGAAGAGTACTAGTAAGAGGTATAGAGGCACAAAAGATTCATATACTATCACCCACTTTCGTCATCTCAAAATAACTTGTCAATATAGAAAAGTAATAAGAAAGATTAGAGCCTAGTTAAGTACATATATTCCCTACCTACCTAAACACCTTTCGTGACCGAGAAATACACACACATATATAAAAAAAAAAACACACACATTATATTAACGAAATTCCGTCCTCCGATGGTACTCATGAAGTGATAATTTTAGAGTCGACTGGATACATAAAAAGGCACAAGGAATGCTCTGACAAGCCTTAACAGTACCTGTCACGAGACCTCACAGGGTCCAGAACGCTATCGATCTATTGCCGATCCTTGGGGTTGCTCACCAGCACTAAACCGTCCTCCTAAACCAAGGGATACATAACTCCCAGCACAACACAACCCTCTTCACTAAGGGATAAGCAGTGGCACCAAACCATACCTGTTTTTCAGGCCTCCCCGGGCCAAACGCTAGCGAACTATGGTCGTCCAAATAGCACCAATTGCTGCTGCTGCTGCTGAAGTATTGATCCTGGATTACGGTTATCAGACCGCTGATGAGCACTAGCGTTCTTTAGCACAATATGTGGACTCCTCTTAATCAAAATTATTTACCCTCCACCTTGACTCCCATTCCAGTCACGTGGAAGTCCAACTCATCATTAACATAACATGGAAAACAGAAAAGGGGCAGAAATTAACAACTGAACCTAAATACCTTCTTTACCAGCCCACAGATGGCAGGCTGGTGCACACTAAAGAAAAGCAACTTTTAATTTTGAAAATATGAGAGCAATATGTTACAATTATTACTCAAAAGCTAGAATTACGTTACAGCCCCACCCTACCAAGAAATTTTTACGCAAAAAAAAATTTACATAAAAATAGTGAAGCAATCAAACAACTTGACAGGGGGCACAAAGCAAAGCTCTCAATAACTAGGTTCAATAGAGTTTAGAGATAATAAAAAAAATTGTAAGTCCTGCAAAGGAAGAAGATTAAACAAATGTCATCAGTCATTTCCCGGACCCCATCTTCTCCCTTTCCTAACCAACTATCTAAACCTAAACATACTTATCAAAAATTATCAAAAAGAAATTTTCCCAGCACCAAATTGACAAAAATACCCTAAAATAAAGGTACCCAAATGCTAAACCTAACTTAACCTTAACATTAACATCAGCCAAGGGATGGTTTGTTATTTGTTACCAGGAGACCATCCCCCTGGCGCATGCTGAAAACCCACAGGGGTGCAGCCCAATCTAGAGCTGTACCCATGTTTACACAAGATTCTGTCCAAAGTCTTTCCTTGGTACAAAACCTTTCCTCGGCACTTTCACCTTTATGGCTTCTTCATATTTAAACACAGAAGGTTTACAAGATCACAAACCCCAATCCTGAGAAGAAAAAAAAAAACAATGCATTAAAACAAAGAAATAATATTTAATAAACATACAAATAACTCCCGTTTTTGTATTAACAAAAGGCCTTTTCTTCTTACTGTAAATTACAAACAAACAATAAAAGACCTGTAACAGAGAGCCAGTTATCTTGACAGGGCATCAGGGATGATATTCTCTCTTCCAGCGATATGCTGAATTAGTAGATCCCACTCCTGGAGACGAAGGCTCCACCTAAGGAGACGGTTATTCTTATTTTTAAAGAAATTCAAGAAGACCAACGGATTATGATCCGTTCGTACCACAATAGGTCCTGTGCTACCACTTAGGTAAACCTCAAAGTGCTCCAAAGATAAAATGAGTCCTAAAGTCTCCTTTTCAACCGTTGAATATTTTTGCTGAGCTGGAGACAGTTTCTTTGAAAAATACGCCACCGGATACTCTTCACCATCACAACCTTGTGATAATACCGCTCCAACACCCACGTCGCTAGCATCCACAGCCAAGCAAAAGGGTTCCTTAAAATTCGGAGTTTTAAGTATTGGAGTATTAATCATGGTTGACTTCAACTTATCAAAAGCATCCTGACATTCTGCAGTCCAGCAGAAACGCTGACCTTTCTTAAGCAAGTTGGTCAGTGGATTAGCCACATCTGCAAAGTTCAATACAAACCGCCTATAATAGCCCACCATCCCCAAAAATCGGCGAATACCTCTTCGATTCTCTGGTACCTGAAAATCGAGGATTGACTGAATATTTACCGATTTTGGGAGAATTTTGCCATGTCCCACCTCATGACCTAAATAGATTATTTTGGCTTTTGCAAAGTTACACTTTTTTAAATTGATCACCAGACCAGCTGCACGCAGCCTCTCGAACAAACATTCCATGTTTTTCAAATGAGACTCCCAGCTATTACTGTAAACTACAAGGTCATCTATGTAGACAACTACCCCTTCTAACTTATCAATCACTTGATTCATCAACCTCTGAAAAGTGGCAGAGGCATTTTTCATACCAAAAGGCATGACATTGCATGAATACAAACCTTCCGACGTAACAAAAGCTGATATTTCTTTAGCCCTTTCTGTTAATGGAACTTGCCAATAACCCTTTAAAAGATCAAACTTACTTATGTACTTGGCAGCGCCGACATCATTTATGCAATCTTCCACCCTGGGCAGAGGAAAACAATCAGACTCAGTAACTGCATTTACCTTACGATAGTCGAAGCACATTCTTTGTCCTCCCCCTTCCTTTTTGACTAGCACTACTGGAGAACTCCACGGGCTGAAACTCCTTTGAATTAGATCATGACGTAGCATGTATTCTACCTCTTGCTTAATGATGTCCCTTTTGGATGGATTCACTCTATATGGATGTTGTTTAATGGGACGAGCATCTCCCACCTCTACATCATGCATAAGTAGACTGGTTAGTCCTGGAACGTCCTGAAATAAAACTGCGAACTTTGTTATCAAGTTCATTACCTCCTTGGATTGGGTGGCACTTAAATGATCCAACATCCCGGGTAGATTTCCCAAAGCTACGGAATTTCCCAGCAAACTCATACTGGAAGTTTCCCCAAATTCTTCTTTCTCCTCCACCTTGGCTAAAGACAGAACTGGTCGGATGGTTTCCCTGCCCTGGTAGGCTTTTAGCATATTAACATGGCATACTTGAGTCTTCTTCCTCCTGTCAGGGGTTTCAACAACATAGTTTAGGTCATTCACCTTCTTTAAGATCTTCCAGGGCCCCGAGAATTTGGCTTTAAATGGATTGCCTGGAATTGGAAGCAACACCAACACCTCTTCGCCAACCTGAAAATTTCGTAATTTGGTTTTCATATCATAACGCTCTTTCATTTTTCTTTGACTCACCTCCAAAGTTTTTAAAGCAAAATCCCAAGAATTGATCAACTTTTCCCTTGAATCCCTTAAAAAGTCCAGCAAATTTACCCGAGGTTTTACTCCCTCCCAGTGATCCTTCACTACTTCTAAAGGTCCCCTTACTTTATGACCAAAAGTTAGTTCAAATGGCGAAAACCCCATTACATCACTAGGAATAGATCTGAAAGCAAATAATAAATAAGGAATTACTTGGTCCCAATTCTTGGGTTCCTGCTGCACATACTTACTAAGCATTGATTTCAATGTTTGGTGAAATCTTTCCAGTTGTCCTTGGCTCTGTGGGTGATAAGGCGAAGAAGTTACATGCTTTATGCCTAATTCTTCCAAACCCTGCTTAAATACTTTACTTTTGAAATTACTCCCACAATCAGACTGAATTACCCTGGGTAAACCAAATTTCGAAAAGAACCCCAGCAAAGATTTAAGAACCCTCCCAGCATGTATACTCCTTAAAGGAATTGCCTCAGGATACCGTGTGGTCCTATCCATCAGTGTCAAAATATATTGATTTCCACTGCTGGTCCTTGGCAAAGGGCCAACTATATCAATTATTACCTCTTCAAAGGGTTCTCCAATGGCTGGAATTGGCTGCAGTGGTGCTTTCGGGATTTTCTGATTCGGCTTCCCCGTTGTCTGGCAGACTTTGCAGGTCTTTACAAACTTCTTTACGTCTCTTCTAAGAGAAGGCCAGAAAAACAAATCTGAAAGTTTTTTAAAAGTTTTATTTATACCTAGATGACCAGACAGAAGGTTGTCATGACCTAGCTCTAATAACTTACGTCTGTAGTTTACTGGTACCACAATCTGTTCTCTCACCTCCCATGCATCTGCAGGTGCTCGTTTTGCTCGACTTATCCTTTTCAACACTCCGTCCTTCCATTCTAAATGAGGACGACTATTATCCTGACTGACTTGCTTACTCCTCTCCTTCTCAAACTCCGCCTTCTGAGTCGCCGCAAATGTATCAATTGCCCATTTACCATTCTCGTCCTTCACGGAAGACAACATGGGATTTCCAGTTACACTTACCTCGGAACCATTTTTCTCAAATAATTTATCGAGCCCCATACAGTCCATCTCCCTGGACTTGCCTTGGGCTCCCGAACGCGTGACCACGAAAACAGGCTTTTCAGTCTTTACCGACTTACCTTGCACCAGAGGACAATTACCTGGAGTCCGCATCTCACAGTCGTTGGCCACTATCACGTCCACTCCCTTTATGGGTAATTCATCCACAATTGCCAGACTCATGGGTCCTTTTACCCATTTAGAGTTTAACACTAACTCTACCAAGGGGCATGCCGTTACTGTTCTCGGGAATCCCCCTAGTAACACAAATTTCTCCTGTCCCTGGCTCAGTCCTTCCGGCAATACCGAACGCAAAATTATGGATTGCGCCGCTCCCGTGTCCCTTAAAAGCTTTACCCGTCTCTCTGACCTATTCTGGCCTTTGATGCTCACTACACCTTCAGAGACATACTTTTTGAAACACTCATCTGTTGCAGTCGAATCCCGACCCAACAGACCCACTGGCTTTGCTTTATCCAACCACAACCGGCACTTCTCTTTTATGTGACCTGGTTGCCCACAATGCCAGCACACCAGTTTTCCACCTTTCTTTGGTGACCCTGGCTTCTCACCTCTATCCGGTGATTCCTTTGTCCTCTTTCCAGGTGACTGACTTGCACCTTTTCCACTTGGATTCCTTTTTGTGCCCCACTTTGCCTTATCACTGAACCGATAGTTCCCCTTGTGGGAAAGGAAAAACTCATCAGCTGCTACAGCCAAAGTATCCAAAAGATCCAACTTAAGATCCTCTAAGTGAGTTTTCAAATCAAAATTAATATTATTTTTAAATTCTTCAATGAGTATCAATTCCTTTAAAGCATCAAAATCTTCCACACCTTTGGCTTTCAACCATTCCTGAAAAGCCACTCTTTTCCTCCGTGCAAATTCCACGAAAGTCTCCTCCCATCCCCTCTTCATATTTCGAAATTTCTGACGGTAGGCTTCAGGTACCAGCTCGTACGCTTTTAAAATCAAATTTTTCACTTGGGAATAGTCAGCACTCATTTCTTCGTTCAGGGCAGCATATATTTTTTGTGCTTTACCCATTAACCTACATTGTACCAGCGTAGTCCACATATTTTCTGGCCATTCTAGTCTATTTGCTAGTTTTTCGAACACAGTGAAAAACTCTAAGGCTTCTGTTTCCTTAAAGACAGGCATTAATTTAATAGCATTCCCTATGTTAAATTTGTTTTCGGCAGGAACTTGCCTTAGGTGGAGTACTTGTAATTCATGCTTTTCCTGTTCTCTTTCCCTTTGTAATCTTAATTGTTCCTGTTCTCTTTCCCTTTGTAATCTTAATTGTTCCTGTTCTCTTTCCCGTTCTATTCTTAGTTGTTCCTGATTAAATTTTGCTTGTAACATTACTTTTTCATGAATTCTTTCCTCTTCCTCGTGGCTATCTGTAGTTTCATTTTCTCTATTTGCAATCTTTCCAATTCTAACCTATCCTGTACCGAAATATATTCAGTCCTATCAACACTACTTGTAGTTTCTTCTTTCCATTTCTTAATGGCAGTCACTAACTGTACTAACAGAGTCCCTTTCTTTGTTCCTGGTGCTACAGAGATATTTATGAAATTTGCAATTTCCTGCAACTCAACCTTCCTTAAATCCCCTATTTCTTCTTCCCAATCAACATTACCTAAAAATTCTGCTACCTCAAAACCCACCGCTCCTACCGGATCTTCACCTTTGTCCGACATAGTCTCTTGTCTTAAAAATATGAAGAAAAGAAAAGCAAAGAATAAGTGTAGAATTACCCTTTTGTTTACGTCTCGATCCTTTTCTTATTTACTCTGATGCCGAACTGGAAAACCACTATTAACCAGTTCTACGGAATGTTTTTACTCGTACAGGCAAGGTCGCCAGTGTTACCGGCGGGCCGACCTTCAAATACCAATTAGGCCTTGTTGCTTAATTTAAGGTGGCCGCAAGTAAACTGCCTTACGGCTTTATTTTTACCAGGTTACTGAAGTACACCCAAAACATCAGATTGGTAAACAAGAAAATAATCTAGAACAATCGTAAACAAAAGAGGGTAAAAAGAACCTTGGAGACGTCAATGATAATTTAATATACAATATATATATATTTAAACAAACACTCGGCAAAGCTGCTCATGTAAACAAAATAGAAAATTACTTGGAAAACACTCTAATTTCATTTACTCAGTTATATAAATAATAAAGCGAACTTTCAGGACACAGACGGAAAACATACTACACTGAAAACATTTGGAAGAGAGAAGAGTACTAGTAAGAGGTATAGAGGCACAAAAGATTCATATACTATCACCCACTTTCGTCATCTCAAAATAACTTGTCAATATAGAAAAGTAATAAGAAAGATTAGAGCCTAGTTAAGTACATATATTCCCTACCTACCTAAACACCTTTCGTGACCGAGAAATACACACACATATATAAAAAAAAAAACACACACATTATATTAACGAAATTCCGTCCTCCGATGGTACTCATGAAGTGATAATTTTAGAGTCGACTGGATACATAAAAAGGCACAAGGAATGCTCTGACAAGCCTTAACAGTACCTGTCACGAGACCTCACAGGGTCCAGAACGCTATCGATCTATTGCCGATCCTTGGGGTTGCTCACCAGCACTAAACCGTCCTCCTAAACCAAGGGATACATAACTCCCAGCACAACACAACCCTCTTCACTAAGGGATAAGCAGTGGCACCAAACCATACCTGTTTTTCAGGCCTCCCCGGGCCAAACGCTAGCGAACTATGGTCGTCCAAATAGCACCAATTGCTGCTGCTGCTGCTGAAGTATTGATCCTGGATTACAGTTATCAGACCGCTGATGAGCACTAGCGTTCTTTAGCACAATATGTGGACTCCTCTTAATCAAAATTATTTACCCTCCACCTTGACTCCCATTCCAGTCACGTGGAAGTCCAACTCATCATTAACATAACATGGAAAACAGAAAAGGGGCAGAAATTAACAACTGAACCTAAATACCTTCTTTACCAGCCCACAGATGGCAGGCTGGTGCACACTAAAGAAAAGCAACTTTTAATTTTGAAAATATGAGAGCAATATGTTACAATTATTACTCAAAAGCTAGAATTACGTTACAATAGTCACATACGTAAACGAAACTTCTTTAATCCCGCCGATGGCAGCATCTGGCATCGAGCTGGCTCCGCCCGTTGCCATTTATCACCCTTAGAATCGACTATCCTTATATAGTCACATACGTAAACGAAACTTCTTTAATCCCGCCGATGGCAGCATCTGGCATCGAGCTGGCTCCGCCCGTTGCCATTTATCACCCGTAGAATCGACTATCCTTATATAGTCACATACGT
>NW_027170254.1:10000-15000 GCF_036898095.1 Palaemon carinicauda
TGAGCGTGAGGGTAGTATGATTAATGATGATGACAGAATAAGTGTTAATGGAGGTCTAACTCTGTTTGAGGAATCTCCCCGGACAGGAACTATTTATGAAGGTCAGGCTAACTTGCCTCTGAAACTAAATGTTTCCACTAATCCATTCAATTCTGTAGTAAACCCTGCGCCAAAAGATCCTCAGGTTCCTGTTTGTCCGAGGGTGGAGTCCAAGGAGGACGGTGAATTTGATTTAATATGTAAAAGGATAGAATTGATGAAACTGGAATTTGAAGAGAATGAGAGGGCGAGGCGGCATGAATTGGAGATGGCCAATATCAATTTAGAAATTGCTAGGCTGCAGGGCACCTCTAATCATTTTAGTACACCTCGGGGCAACTCACAGGATAAGTTTAATGTAGGTGCGGCCTTGAAATTGGTGCCAGTATTTGAAGAGTTGAATGTTCCAGAATTTTTCAAGGCTTTTGAACGTGTTGCCACTCGGTTGTCTTGGCCCCCAGAAATGTGGACTGTACTAATTCAATGTAGGTTGGTGGGCAAGGCAATTAGAGTGTATAATGCCTTGGAAGAAGGTATTGCCCGTGATTACCATAAGGTTAAGGCTCTAGTCCTCAAGGCATATGATTTGGTTCCTGAGGCCTACCGCCTTAAGTTCAGAAATTTTACGAAGCAGGCCTCCCTTACTTATGTGGAATTTGCTAGGCTTAAGGAGGAACAATTTGATCATTGGTTAAAAAGCCGCCAGGTGGTCTCTTTCTCCGCTTTGAGAGAACTCATGCTTCTAGAAGAATTCAAAAGGTCATGTAGTAAGGAATTGAAAATTTATCTAGAAGAGGTAAAAGCTTTTAATTTAAGTAATGCCGCCCAAATTGCTGACGAGTTTGTATTGACCCATCGAACTGGGTCTGGTAGTTTTGGAAATAAAGATGTGAATTTTCAATCTGCTAGGCCAGTTAATTTTCAGAGGTTGGGCTCTTTTGTGAATACTCGTGGGCAGGGTAACCCACCAGATAAAAATCCTAAGCCTGATAGTAACCAGGGAAAAGACTTGAGTGGACAGGACACTCGTGTCTTTTCTGAAGATAATAGGTTTGGTTCTGGCCCAGGTAATATGAATAATAGAGGTAGGGGGACTTGTTTTTGGTGTAATAAGCAGGGACATTATCAGGCACAGTGTTATGCCAGAAGAAGGTACCTCCAAAGGAATAATAATAATCCTGTGTCACTAATATCTACTAGTAAACCTGTTATCAGCGATCCCGTAGTTGAAAACCGTCCAGTAGCTAACACTAGTAATGATGGTAGTAACAGTAGTCAGTCTTCTAGCAGAAAGGAGGCATGACTACTTTATGATAAATATATTTGGCCTGGTAAGTTAATATCTACTTCTAAAACTGTTGGTGTGAAATTTTTGAGGGACACAGGGTCAGCTCGGTCTCTGGTGTTGAAAGACTCTTTGAAAAATTTAGCTGAGTATACAGGAAATTTTGTTGTTCTGGGAGGGTTCCCGAACACCGTTGTTTCGGCTCCGTTAGTGGAGGTCAGATTGTCTTTCCCTGGTTATGATAAAGTGACAGAATTAGTAGTTGTTGAGTGTCTCCCTATTCCTGGAATTGACGGCATTTTGGGTAACGATATGTTAAATACAAAAGGACAAGAGTTGTTCCCCATATTGTCTGTGCACGCCTGTCCTGTTGCAGTAACAACCCGGGCAGCAGTAAAGGCTGCAAATTTAATTGATAATGACGAAGATTTAATCTTAAGTAGTTTAGAAGTAGACATAGAGAGGCCCGGGTCTGTAGATAGTAGTGGTAATAGTGTGGTTAGCAATGTTTTGAGACCTGATTGGGACAGGTCTTCATTTATTGAAGCTCAGAAAAAGGAATTTAATTTTGATTTGGGTGACACTGCAGATTTGACTAAACCCAGGTTTTGTGTGATCAATGGTTTACTATACCGGATTAGTCGTCCTTTAACTGATAATCTGAGCAAGACGTCTCGTATTGAACAAATTGTTGTCCCATCTCAATTCCGTAGGTCTGTCTTGAGTCTTGCACATGATGATTCTTTTTCTGGCCACTTCGGTGTATGTAAAACTTTTCGAAAGTTGGCAGAATGTTTTTGGTGGCCAGGATTAAAATCATCTGTGAAACAATTTATTAATGAATGTGAGGTTTGTCAAGTGATGGGGAAACCCAACCAAATTATTCCTAAAGCTCCCTTAAATCCAATTCCTGCGATAGGTGAGCCTTTTGTGGAATTAGTTATCGATGTGGTTGGGCCTTTGCCTAAAACTAAGTCTGGGTTTACCCATCTCTTGACAATCATGGATAGAGCATCTCGATTCCCTGAGGCCTTCCCAATGAGAAGGATAACCTCTAAGGTTGTATTTGACAAACTAATTGAATTCTTTTCCAGGTATGGTCTCCCTCGTACTATTCAAACTGACTGCGGTACAAATTTTACTAGCAAGGTATTTAAAGATAAATGTGCAGAACTGGCCATTCGGCACAAGACCAGTGTACCATATCATCCAGAGAGTCAGGGCCTGGTGGAAAGGTTCCATCAGACCCTTAAATCTATTTTGAAAAAATATTGTTATGAACAAGGGGAAGAATGGGATAAAGGTCTTCCCTTTGCTCTCTTTGCTCTACGAAATCACCCAAATTCTTCAACTGGGGTAGCTCCTTTCGAACTGGTATTTGGACACAAAGTACGTGGGCCTTTGGAGATTTTTCATGAGATGCTTGAGACTAATCGAGGTGGGAATGCAAACGTAGGAGACTTTGTGGAGGACTTGAGGAAAAAATTATCTAGAGCCTGGAAATTTGCCAGAGAAAATTTGGCTAGTTCTCAGGCTGCTATGAAATTAAATTTTGATAGGAAATCTAAAGCACGGTCGTTTAAGCCCGGAGAATTAGTTTTAGTTTTAAGTACTGACTCTGACAATTTCCTCGAACCAAGATATAAGGGACCCTGGAAGGTGTTGAGGAAGTTGTCGGAGGTGAATTATGAAATAGAGGCTCCTGGGACCAAACGGAAGTGCAGAATATTCCATATAAATAGGTTAAAACTCTATACTTCTAATAGACATGATCCTCTCGCTATTGTTTATGAGCCTGTGGTTGAAAGCATGGCTTTACCTTCAGAGGATTTGGAAGATTTGATTTGTCAGGTGTCTTCTGATGCTCTTTATGATAATATTCAAAATTTAGAAGTTTTGAAGGAAGGGCTGGGGCATCTGGAGATTGCCCAAAGGAGGGATGTAATTAATTTAATTTCTTCTTTTCCAGATTTATTTCGGAATTCTCCAGGTCGAACTAATTTTCTTGAGCATGATGTAGACGTGGGTAATGCTTCTCCTGTAAAACAGAGTCCTTATCGGCTGAATCCCATTAAGAGGGATATAGTTGATAAGGAGATTAAATATATGCTGGAACACGATCTCATCCAACCTTCCGTTAGTCCCTGGAGCTCCCCGATAGTCCTGGTTAAGAAGTCTGATGGAAAGTTCCGTATGTGTGTGGACTACCGTAAGGTTAACACACACACTAAGAATGACTCTTTTCCTTTGCCTCGGATAGATGACTGTCTCGATCACATAGGGGCTGCTAAGTTCATTACGAAATTGGATTTATTGAAAGGGTATTGGCAGGTTCCCCTGTCTGATCGAGCAAGAGAGATCTCTGCATTTGTAACTCCCTTTGGGCTTTACGAGTGTAAAGTAATGCCCTTTGGGATGAAAAATGCCGCGTGTACTTTCCAGAGGCTTATGAATAGGGTCATTTGTGGTTTAAAGGGAACTGAAATTTATATCGATGACTTGGTTGTATATAGTGATGATTGGAGTACGCAAATGGCGAGATTGCGTAAGGTATTTGAGGCCCTTAAACTTGCAGGTTTGGTTATTAATTTAGCAAAATGTGAATTTGGTAAGGCAAAAGTGTGTTATTTGGGTCACGAGGTTGGTTTGGGTCAGGTGGCACCTAAACAAGCCAACCTTGAGGCTATTGTGCATTTAAAGAGACCGTGCAATGTTAGAGAGGTTCGGCGAGTGCTGGGCATGACTGGTTATTATCGCAGATTCGTGCGAAATTTCTCGGACATTGCTCAGCCACTTACCAAGTTGTTGGAGAAAGGGCAGAAGTTTATGTGGTCTCCTCAGTGTGAGGAAGCATTTATTAAACTTAAGATGGTATTAGTATCTAATCCAATATTGACTTCTCCTAATTTCCAGAGACCTTTTATTATTGCAGTGGATGCCAGTGACATAGGTATTGGGGGTGTCCTTTTTCAAAGGAACGATATAGGAGAGGTTCATCCTATATCGTATTATAGCCGAAAGCTACTGGCCGCCGAGAGAAAATATTCCACCATTGAAAAGGAGGCCCTCGCCTTGGTGCGTACTCTTGTGCATTTTAAGCCTTATGTGACAAATTTTTCTTATCCCATAGAAGTATGGACAGATCACAATCCACTGGTTTTCATCGAGCGCATGAAAGGTGCCAACCAGAGAATTTTACGTTGGGCTCTGCAATTGCAAGAATTCTCGCTTGTGATTAAACACGTTAAAGGATCGGAGAATCGAATTCCCGATGCCCTTTCAAGAATATAGATTTGATCACGACTTGGCCCCCCTCCCCTCGCCCTTCTCGTCTCTTCAATTGGTTTGCGTTATTCTTAGAGATGTAAGGATGAGTAGGAGTGTGTTTTTCGCTGGGAGTTTGGTTTGTTAGTCATTAGGTTTTCTTAGTGAGGTATTTTATAATTTGTTTGTTTTCTTTTGAACCAAAGTAAAGCCTGTAGTGACCAAAGTGTGGGCGGTCATACTGTGGTAGTGTCTGTTATGTGTAAACTCAATGTTATTGGCTGAATTTGAGACAGTCAGTGTCTGGTGGTTAATATTTTGTGGTAATTTGACCTAATGGTTTATTTTTCATTTATGTTTTCTCTATTGTTTAGGCTGGTAAATTTTCTTTGTGACAATTCAGTTTTTAAAA
>NW_027170255.1:0-2500 GCF_036898095.1 Palaemon carinicauda
TACTAATTTTCAATGAATTTTGTGGTTTATTTGTAATTGCGGTTTTATTAGGGACTTGTGTTATTATTAATTTCCAATTAATTTAGAGGTTTATTCGTGCATGCAGTTTCAATAAGGCCGTGTGTTATTGATAATTTCCAATGAATTTTTGTTTATTCGTGCATGCGAATTTTTTTAAAGACTTGCGGTTTTACTAATATCATATGAATTTTGTGGTTTATTCGTGCATGCGGTTTTATTGAAGACTTGAGTTATTGGTAATGTACAATGAATTTTTGAATTTTTGGGCATATTCGTTCATGCTGTTTCGTTAAGGACTTGGTTTATTATCAAATATGCACTATATTTTTAATATGTTTATAAAATATTCAAGGTCCGTACGTACCTTTCTTTTGAATTAATTTGTGATTCAGTTGGGCATGCATTTATAAATGGAAGTGGGTTTATTATTTATATGCATTATTATACAATTTATGATATTATTTCTACATGGTTATAAATTATTCAAGGATTTTACCTACCTTGAACTAATCTTAAATAAAAATAAGGTTTTTACGTGCATGCATTTGCATGGCGTTTTATTATATACGTGCATTGTTATCAAATGTACAATATGTTTACTCTATGTATATAAATTAAGCTGATTATTTTTAATCTTAATGATACAGTTTGACACAGGAATCCCTGGTAAAATATAGCTCTGGAGAAGTGCACCCTGTCACACCCTTACTTCGTGATAAGTAACCAAACAGATAGCGTAGGAGAGATGGCAGGAATGGTGGATTAGGCTAAAACAGGAACTCACCACTCAGTAAGGCTGTGTCTGGGTGCGCTTCCTTAGATCGAGGTGTATCATAAATTCGTGTGTCCAATTGTATATTGGCGTTTAAATTTCTCAAATTATGAATCTATTTGCTTAAAGGGTTAGCAAATTCAGTACTAAGCATTATATAAGTTATGGATTAATGAAGAAACCTTCCCTACCTATGACTGGACGCGAACCCCCTCATTTGAAGGAGTAGTGTAGACACCCAAGCATCAACACTTCATTTCCCCTTCCACCATAATTCACTACTCAGTCTTCCCCTGCAAAAAGACAACCATTCCCACTACCATACTCCCCAGTCTCTCTGTTCAAACCTCCCTCCCCAGTCCTCCCCCTGCAGAGAGACCCCCATACTCCTACCCTCCTCTTCAGTCTACCTGTTCAAACCTCCATCCCCAGTCTTCCCCTGCAAACCGACCCCATCCCTTTCCCCTGCTCTCCAGTCTCACTGTTTAAACCTCCCTCCCCAGTCCTCCCCCTGCCAAAAGTCCCTCATCCCCCCTTCCTTCTTCCTCAGTCTCCCTGTTCAAATCCAGGTATAAACCGAATCTCATCCCTTACAAGGTGGAATAAATTTGGTGTCTTGGAAGGAAATGTAAATAAAGCCAAAGCAGAACTTACATTATGCAAATAGAATTGAGAGGAATAACGCTATGAAAAACATCAAGGGTAAGATTTGGATGCTGGTTTTCTTATTGTTTAGATTTCAATTATTTCAATTGAAGTTTTTTTGTAGATGGAGAATTTTTTTGGGTAAAAGTTGTTCAGTATTATATTCTAAGTGAGATGAGTTGTTTGATTTTGTTTTATAATAATGTATGGTTTTTAAAACATAGCTGAATTTTTCCAAGATATTTGTGGTTTATATTCATTCAAGTAAATATGTATATATGTATACATACATATATATATATATATATATATGCGTGTATGTATGCGTGTGTGTATATATATATATATATATATATGTGTGTGTGTGTGTGTGTGTGTTTGTGTGTATAAATGTGTATGTAAGTGTTTGTGAGTGTATGTGTGTATCTGTGTGTGTCTTTGTTTGAAACGTAAACTGATAACGTTTATTCCTTTTTTTTACTAATTTTCAAACTATAATTTTCTTGTATTTCTAGAACAATTCCAATCACTCAATATCCGAGAGAACAGAATTAACAAAAAATTAAAATAACAATTCTTTTAAACTCTATATTTTCCATGCGAATAAAAAAAAGTCGCCTATATATTTCATTATTTTTTGTCTGGTTTCTCTCCAGACAGAGACAAAGGGAATAAATTTTGAAGTTGTGATCTTGACTTAGGATTCTGATCATTAAAAATTTATTTTTGTGTTCTTTCGAGCCTTTTTCTTTATTTTGAATTAATAGCAGAGAGAATTATTTGATGATGTAGTTGAAATAGTACAATTGATAAATCCTGGTAGTGAAGTTACTGAAATATTAACAGAGCTTATCATAATAAATATCATGGTTCTTAAAACTTTTTATTTATATTATTCCTTACCTCTTTTGTAATTCACTTATTTACTTGTTTCCTTTCCCTCACCGGGATATTTTCCCCTGTTGGAACCCGTGGGTTTATAGCATCCTGCTTTTCCAACTAAGGTTGTACCTTAGCTTGAAATAATAATAATAATAATAATAATAATAATAATAATAATAA
>NW_027170255.1:10000-17500 GCF_036898095.1 Palaemon carinicauda
TGAATTTAAATTCTATGTAAATTTTGTTCATTTCAACTTAGATATTATGGTTTTGTCTTCATATATCATATTAAATCATTTGCAAGGTGTATGGGTAAGTGATATTCTAGTATGTATGTATGTATGTATGTATGTATGTATGTATGTATATATATACATATATATATATATATATATATGTGTGTGTGTGTGTGTATGTACATATATATATGTATGTATTTATATATATATACATATATATATACATATATATAAATATAAATATATATATATATATATATATATATACATATATATATATATATATATATGTGTGTGTGTATATATATATATATATATATATATATTTATATATATATATATATATATATGTATGTATGTATGTATATATATACATTGTATATATACATATATATATATATATATATATAAATGGAATATCATAATATATTTTCATTACATATTTGAGAGAAAAGTTAGAAACATATGAAATGTTGGATGTATTCATAAATTATCCTTAAACTAATACTAAAAAATATCTAATTCATTCAGTAATCTGCTTATGAAAATACATTCCTCATATACTTTTTCATATATGTTAATAGAGTACTATTTAACAAACTGAGCATCATGAATGTGATAGGTTCTTCTTAAGTGTAGCTGCCAGTTAAACTGGATCCCTATGGACTGTTAAAAGATTGTGGAGAGAGAGAGAGAGAGAGAGAGAGAGAGAGAGAGAGAGAGAGGGGGGGGATCAATATTGCTGGTTGAAGTTTGCACTAGGTAAGGGAAACATTATTATTTCCTTCGTCAATATTGATAGTGGAAGCAAGATAGATATTTGGAGATCAAAATTAATTGATAAATATATTAGGATATCTTTTTATGAATATAATTTTTATATCATCTCATGTAGTTTCTTTTATAGAAAAAATCTTTTGAAGTAATTATGAATTGTGAAGAATATTTATTTTTTTGCAAATACATATTTTCCTACCCACAAAGACATAATTCAAAAATGATTCTGTTCCTGATTTTGAAATATTCAAAATTATTTTTATCAACAAAATTAATCGTTTCTATATTAACTAAAGAAAATCTTAAAGCCATATAGCTTTATCTATTCTTTCTAAATAAAGTTCATATAGTCCAAAATCAAAATGAATATAATTTTATGATAAAGGTTCAGTTAATAATATATCATATATCTTGTTAGATTGAGTTTATTAAGTTAAAATCTAAGCCAAAATATGTTTACAAAAAATAGGCAGCAAAGTATGTATAATTTTCATAATCTAGTTAGTAAAGAAAATCAAAAGATTTTATGAAAGGTTTAATATGATTATCTTTTTTGTAAGTTTAAATTTCCTTCAGCAAGGAAGACATATTTCTTGCATACAATCCTGTTAATTTGCATAATTCCCAAAGAAAACTTCAAAGTGCAAGCAAAGATTAAGAGGGATTTAGATCAGAGAGAGAGAGAGAGAGAGAGAGAGAGAGAGAGAGAGAGAGAGAGAATCTCCCGCTTATACTAAAAGGGAAAATCACATAAACACACACACACACGGAGACACAAACACAGAGAGAGAGAGAGAGAGAGCCTCCCGCTTATACTAAGAGGGAAAATCACATAAGCACACACACACGGAGACACAATCACACACACACATACACACGCACACACACATACACACACACACACACACACATATATATATATATATATATATATGAATATATATATATATATATATATATAATGTTCTTTTCCGACTATATTTCTTAATGATAATAGTAGAAATTATAACAATGATAGTAATATATACAAAAACAGAGAGAGAGAGAGAGAGAGAGAGAGAGAGAGAGAGAGAGAGAACTCAAAATAGAATACGTCCCAGCGTACTTACATTCCATAATGCCAAGTGCTTTCATGCAGTTAGCAAGTCCTCGCCTCAAAATCGGCTCCCAAGGGCATTGTGAAGTCCCTCCACGGCTCCGAAGGGCGCTCCTCCAGGTGGCTACTACAGACTCTCCCTTTGAAGTAGGCTTCAGCTGTATTAAGTGTGTTTGTGCGGGCGAGTGTACTTGTTTGTGCATTCGTGTGTATTAATGAGTGGATATCGTTCTTGGAATAACTTGAAGGGTTGGTCATTGAATAATAATAATAATAATAATAATAATAATAATAATAATAATAATAATAATAATAATAATAATAATAATAATAATAATAATAACAAATCAACGAATTAACAATGAAACATAATTATATACGAAGTCTTTAAGAACATACAATGAAAACCAATCCGTTAGAGTCGATATTCCTATTAGAATATCCTGTAAATTAACTCCTAAAATCTCCCAATAAAATCAAGTCCACGGAATAATAACAAACCATAAGTAAACATCTTGAACAAAAAACAAAGTTTTAAAGAACGTATAATTAAACCATGCCATTAGAGTCGATCTTCCCATTGTAATACCCTGAAAATTAGCCCTTAATGTCTCGTAATAGAATCAAATGAACCAAATAACAACTAAATATAAGTAAACATCTTGAAAAAAAGAGTCTTTAAGAATATACAATTAAATCCCAAGCCATTAGCGTCGATTTTCCCATTGTAATATCTTGTAAATTAGCTCTTAATATTCCCTAATAGAATCAAATCACGAAATTATTAACAAAACATAAGTACATAACTCGAAAACAAAGTCTTCCAAAACATACAATAAAAGCTAATCCATTAGAGTCGATCTTCCCATTATAATGCCTTGTATATTAGCTCTTAACATCTCCCAATAGAACCGTGCCTCTACCGTCTTAATGAGTCCCATCAACAAATGATTCTTTTCACAAAGTGATCTAGAACTGACTGTTCCATTAACAGTCTTTCCCCCATTCAGAGATAGCTGGCTATTGTGTGGCAGATGGTTTAGTCAGGTCGGATTCTCTTCTTGTTTTATGTCAGTCGTATGGCCAGCTGTCCCTATTGTGTGGTTTGTTCTTTGTTTGTTTCTTTGTTTTTTGTCATACTTCATATATGGGTTTCTTTATTGACTCTACCTATTGTATTTCATCCGTAAGAGGTATGTTTATATCTCAATTACAGTTTGTTAATTATTTCCAAAATTGGTGAATGACTTTCTTTAATAATTCATTACATTACATAAACTATAATATTGATTGTAGAAATACTCTACAAAACCATCTTCAACTTCACAATGCTTTGTCACTTCCCATATTTCTTTATATATACATTTGCATTACAACAACAGCAACAATACCATCAAATACAACAACTGCAGCCGTTTCTAGTCCACTGCAAGAAAAAGGCCTCGGACATATCCCTATTCATGTCTGGAGTTTGGCCAGTTTCCAACACCATGCTGGCCATTTCAGATTGGTATTGATAGGAGACGTTAGTATCCCCACCCAGGAAGGCACATACTATTGAATTTATTTTAAAACAGTCCTATTTCTCTTGTTTTATCATAATCGCTATCACCTTAAAAGTTCAAACTTACAGCAAATGTTTATATGTTGAACAGACTGGCATAAGTCTTTTTATAGTTTATATATGAAATATCTGTTTCGATGTTGTTACTGTTCTTGAAATATTTCATTTAAATTTTTCATTATTTCTCATATAATTTATTTCCTTATTTCCTTTCCTCACTTGGCTATCTTTCCCTGTTGGAGCCCTTGGGCTTACATATAGCATTTTGCTTTTCTAACTAGGGTTGTAGCTTAGTTAGTAGTAGTAATAATAATAATAATAATAATAATAATAATAATAATAATAATAATAATAATAATAATGATAATAATAATAATAATAATAATAATAAAACAGCCAGCCAAAACATCATTTTCAAATTACAATGTCACTAGTTATTTTTCTAATTAATGGTAATCATTATAGCAGTATTAACAGAAATGGTGGTAGCTATTGTATCGCAATGTATTTTGACTATTATCCCCAAACTAATGTATTATAATTATGAATATTATTAGCCTATGGTAAAAAATTGTCCATTCGCATGTATGCTGATAAAGCTTTTCCAATAAGTAATTGTCACATTTTATAAGTGATATATATGAAACTAGGTTCATAAGGTAATAACACATTATTTCACAAACAATTAAGGATTTAATTCTTATATTAATTTTTTATAATTCTCATTTCCTTACTGGGCTATTTTTCCCTGTTGGAGCCCTTATAACATCTGGCTTTTCCAACTAGGACCATAGCATACTTTATAATAATAATAATAATAATAATAATAATAATATAATAATAATAATAATAATAATAATAATTTTTATTACAATAATAATAATAATAATAATAATAATAATAATAATAATAATAATAATAATAATAATAATAATAATAATAATAATAATAATAATAATAATAGAATTCTGAGTAAAATTTTCATGTTTTTATCAATAATATTGAAAACAAAATTTCTATGATTCTACAATTTTCATAGCTCAATATTATATATATATATAAAAAATCGCTTACCTAATTAATAACAAAATATGATTTCATAATGAAAAACCTTATATAAAAACTACAAAATTTACATAATTAACAATAAATAGTTATTCAACAGTTTCATTTTCTACTGCTCTTAAAACAAACATAATGTCACCAAGAAAAAAATGTACACTATTTTTACCTTGTTTTTTCCATTGTTGCAAAAAAAAAAGCCAGCCATACAATTTGTTGGAAATTGCAAGAGAAGTTTACATGGCAAATGAGCAGGAATGCAAATGCAACAGTGTTTCCTCATTTATTTACAGATGCAATACATTCCTAATTCCTGTTATTCGTTTTACTTACCCTTTTTTACCCTTTTATTTACGAATAGACTAATTTTAAAGATGTTAATGTAGAGAATGAGTATTATAATAATCAAAGGAATTTGGAATATATTCATGATTGGTGTATGATTTTTCTTGAGCCGTCGTTTTCCTTTTCTTATATATTTGTCTTTTCTTATTAATTTTCATTAAGTTATTGATATATATATATATATATATATATATACAGATTCATGTGTATGTATATATCTACACATACATTAATTATACAGAAATAACATATATATGTATATATTTATATATATAAATATATATATATATATATATATATACATATATATATATTATATATATATATATATTTTCACATATATATTAATATATTAATATATACTGTACAGCCTTTTTCTTAACTATGAAAGAACTACCACTAATTTATACATATGGATTTAAGTGCTGTATTGTTCTAGCTAAACCCGCATTCTCCCCTCTCTCTCTCTCTCTCTCTCTCTCTCTCTCTCTCTCTCTCCACATATACACACATATATTCATACGAAATTAACTGATGACTTTCTCCCCATTGACATTCCTGTTTTAGTCGATATGCATAACAAACTGACGAATATCAGGGAACAATAATGAATTTATGACATCCCCTTCATCGACCATTTCCACTATTAGAGAGAGAGAGAGAGAGAGAGAGAGAGAGAGAGGGGGGGGGGGCAACTGGAAGTATGAGATTGAATATAATGAAACCAGATAGAAGGAAACTGTTACAAAAACGAATTAAAAACAGAGAGAGAGAGAGAGAGAGAGAGAGAGAGAGAGAGAGAGAAATAATAATAAAAGCAGGTAGAGGGAAATATATTTCGAAAGAGCATAATAAACAGAGAGAGATAGATAAATATAACTCTGTTACTGCTAAGTAGCTTATACAGTAACTTAAAGAGAGAGAGAGAGAGAGAGAGAGAGAGAGAGAGAGAGAGAGATATCCCTTGCAAAACAAGGTATTCATCTCCCATTTCCATACAAATGGAATTATCATCATTTGTTATTAGGCAAAGCAATCAATAAGAGAGAGTCGTTACTTCATCCAATGTCTGGCTCCCAGCTCAACCTGTGATGAACTGTGCGACCAGTTGACAGACGAACCGGTTGGAGGAGAGAGGAAGAGAGGTATTGTGTTTGTAATGACAGGTGTCAAGGTGAAGCCTTATTGCTGTGTCATGTAGAATTCTAGGTTAGTTGATAATACTTTAGAGTATATATACACGAGAGTATGTTTATCTATCTATCTATCTGGCTATCTGTCTATCTAACTATCAATCTATAAAGATAACAATAACAACAAATGTAGCTGTTTCTAGTCCACTGCTGGACAAAGGACTCAGACGTGTCCGTATTCATGTGTGGGTTTTGGAAAAATTTTATAATCACGTTTGCCACTGCAGATTGGTGATGATGGGAGACTTTAGTCTGATCCCTCATAGCAAACTAGCCTAGTATAGATGGCCCTGACTAGTACAGCTTTGGTGATCATGGCTACACATAAACCTTTTAACCACGTTAAGGGAACCCTACTCAGAAAGCGATATATATATATATATATATATATGTATATATATATATATATATATACATATATATATA
The DNA here is from genome assembly GCF_036898095.1 of Palaemon carinicauda. NCBI lineage: Eukaryota > Metazoa > Arthropoda > Malacostraca > Decapoda > Palaemonidae > Palaemon > Palaemon carinicauda. Next base: position 16,485 of record NW_027170255.1, read on the forward strand.
TATATATATATGTGTGTGTGTGTGTATATATATACATATATATATATATATATATATAAATATATATATATATATATATACACACACATATATATATATATATATATGTATATATATAAATATATATATATATATATATATATAGCAATACTTCAACAGTCAACCCTTCTTATACATAAACACCGTTTGGCATGTATTAATAGCTACTTCTCTAATCAGGATTCCAGCCATGGATAGATTATAGATGGTATGTATCTATAAATCATGTATTATAATTTTTTAGGCAGTTAAATTCAGTTTTAGGGAATAACACTCTCTTTATCTGAGACTCAGTAGATTTAGTGTGTTTATAACTGTCCTAAGTTTTTGTAAATTGCAAATAACTTCAATTTCAAAGGGGAATTTAATCTTTTCTAGTATGACTATATTAATTCTGTAACTATGAAATCTAATTTATAATTTGATTAATTCCTAATAGATCAATGTAAAATCTCCCACTGTAATTCCAATTATCTTTAAATGAATATGTAATATCAAACCTGGAATTTAGGGTCTGCTAAAATTAGGAATCTAACTGGAATCTCTCTTCTGAATAAAGAATATTTCCACAATGATTTGATATCAAATATAGATTCCAATCTACGTTTAGATATTCAAATAATTCCAAAATTGCATCCTATTATACTTATTAGTTTAATATATAACTTTGAATGAGTTCGAATGACTCCAGGTTCAAAGACCCACCAGGAACGTCTTTCTAATTTAAAACTGATTCCAACATCAAAGAAATACTTGGAATTTTCAGAGGCTCAAATAGTTCCCAATTTGCCTCTCATCATCCTTATTGATTTAATATATAACTTTGCATCTACCTCATGAGTTCAAATGACTCAAGGTTCAAAGATCCAGTAGGAACGCCCTTCCGAATTAAAACTGATTCCAACATCAAAGAACTACTTGGAATTTTCCATCTGAAATCCGACTGATTCCCACTTCAAACGTATTCTTGGAATCTC
>NW_027170255.1:22500-28922 GCF_036898095.1 Palaemon carinicauda
CAGTGATCTACTAGCCGTAATGGTGAATAAAATATGTAGAAATCCCCCCTATATGATAAATAGTAAGTGTCTGACTATATATATATATATATATATATAAATATATATATATATATATATATATATTTCTATATATATGTATATATATATATATATATACATATATATATATATATATATATGTGTGTGTGTGTGTGTGTGTATATATATATATATATATACGCGTAAAAATCACAGGAAAACGTGATGCTGAGATGCAGAAGAACCACAGAGAAAATGAAAATACGAAATATACGATTAAGTCCTGACTAGTTTCGTGATACTTCTTCAGAGTCCTCTGAAGAAGTATCACGAAACTAGTCAGGACTTAATCGTATATTTCGTATTTTCATTTTCCCTGTGATTCTTTTGCATATATATATATATATATATATACAGTATATATATATTTATATATATATATATATATATACAGTATATATAATATATATATATATATATACACAGTATATATTGTAGCCGGAGTCCCTTTGAGGCCTCCTTTAAGCGTTGTAAACATTGTAGTAATGCAAGTGGTTGTAAAGCCAGTGATGTTCGTGCACTGCTAAGCAGCGCAGTTCCTGTATAGTGTCATATAAACTCTTCGAAAGACTACGAAAATCTGTTCGCGTGAAGACGTCCCCTCCAGCGATTGGAAATTGCAGAATAATGTCTCTCGCTTGAAGCGGCCAAATGATTCCCTAAGTAATAAATAAACTCATCAAATTATAATTCATAACCATAATTACTCCATGAAAGTAATTGAGATAAGATAAGAATAGCACTGCCTCTGTAAATTGAGTACTAATCACATTAATAAGAATGATTACTGAAGCATAATTATCTGTTCTGTACTGATCCCGTTAATGTTAATTACCATATTTCATTCATCAAAAAAATATTCTTGCCAATTATATGAATAATTAACACCAAGAACTATCAAATAGAATTGCTAATTAATAGTTGGGTTTTAATAATAATTGATTATTCTAATAAAATACGTAGTACATGAGATATTGTATAAATATTGGAATGTATTTTTTATCTTTTTTAGGAATAGTGTTTATTTTTTGTTTTATTTTACTCAAATCTGTGACACAATTTTATCTAAAAATATAAATATGACGTGCAGGCAAGTACACACACGCCCTAACACACACACACACACACACACATATATATATATATATATATATGTATATATATATATATATATATTACTGTATATATGCATATATATATATATATATATATTACTGTACATATGTATATATATATATATATATATAAATATATATATATATATATATATATAAAGTATGTATGTATGTGTCTGACTATGTGTGAGCAGAGAGAGAGGAAAAACTTGCAAAGGTAGAGTATGAGAGAGAGAGAGAGAGAGAGAGAGAGAGAGAGCTTTTAGTTCATGATTTGTTTACCATAATCGAGGAGTAGTTTCTACCGGTAATTACATTCCCATGGGACAAGCATTCTCCTAACATCACTCAAACTTTTCAAACATTTCCCAAACATTCAAGCTTATGTTCCTATTGTACCAACCGTGTTTCACACAATTGTACATAATTCCTTTTGTATATATTATGCTTGTATCTTCGCTTTTCCCTCACACTAAAACGAACATGAAAATTTATGTCTGGTTTTTAATCTGTAATATTGTCTGTCTTGTGAACTTGTTATGTCCTGTTGCCTTGAGGTTTTGTATATAAAGGAGAGTGTTCTACAATAATATAACTCAGTCGATTGCTTCCTGCCTTTGAGTTCACAACCCTCTCTCGGCTCCGTCACAATGGTGACCCCGGAAGTCGACTCGCTCCTACTGCCTTCCACCCCCATCTCCCTCGCCCCTCCATCGTTAGTACTATGGCAGACTCTACTACAGCAGTTGGCGCTGTGGCCGCCCCATTGAAACTTTCACCGTTCGCCAGGGGAGAAGCATTTGCTTGGTTTCAGCACGCAGAAGTCCAGTTTCGCATCAACGGCGTGACTCGCTCAACCACCAAAGCAGATTATGTTCTCGCGGCGATACCCGAGAACACCTTCCCGGAAATATCCGACTGGCTTTGTGAACAAGGAGACACGCCAATAGCGTATGACGCCCTCAAAACATACCTTCTGTAGCAGTACTCGCCGTCGCCAGCCGCCCGTGTAGCAAAGCTTTTACAGCTCTCACAACAACCGTTAGGGGACCAAAGGGCTTCGCTTACCCTCAGGGAAATGACCAGTATCGCTCGCCTTCAACCTGCCTCAGACGGCTCTCCTCGTGAGGTGAACCTACTTCGTGCCTTTTGGATACGCCATTTACCCGAACCTGTATGCGCTGCCATACCCGATGTCGATAGTTTACCCATAAAGGACTTGATGACCAAAGCCGACGCCCTTATGGACAGCCACTTCAAGACCTCCATCAACGCCTCCACCCCTGACGAAGAGGATGCCTATTCAACGTCAACTGAAGCTGACATGAATGCCGTAGGACATACACGCCCACACCGTGACGTGCCGAAGCAGAGACAAAGCCGCCCACCACCCACCAATCGCTCGTGCCCCAACAAACGACTTCTACAGCCACTTACTACCTCCATCCACCGCAGTTTTGCTACTACCACTTCAGATTCGGGGCAACTGCGAAGAAATGTGCCGAGGATTGTCAGTGGACAAAAAACGTGTAAGTAGGCCATCGCTCGTGGCGGTGGCCTCCCGTGTTTCTAATCTTTTCTTTTTACAGGATGTAGGAACGGGCGTGCGATTTTTGGTATACACGGGTGCTTGTCGTTCTCTTTTGCCAAGGAAACTCTTCAAGACACGACGTAGTCTGTCTACATCTGCCGACGTCCGCTTGGTAGCTGCCAACAGATCTGCGATACCCACCTACGGTTACGAGAACCTCACATTATCGTTCGGAAACGGTAAATTCAATTGGAAGTTTCTCGTTGCTGACGTCACCATACCAATCCTCGGTGCGGATTTCCTCTCTCATTTCCACCTTATGGTCGATGTCGCCCACCGACGATTGGTCAACGCAGTCTCGTACTTGTCGACACCTCTTCAACCCGCCTCCTCTAACCTCGCTCTCCACATTAGCGCACCCACGGATGCCTACGCCCACCTCCTCACGTCGTACCCGGAAGTTTTCCGTCCAGAACTTCGCCAAACGCCCACGGTTCCTGCCAAGCACGGTATTTATCACCATATCAAGACGACGGGACCCCCAGTCTTCGGAAAACTCAGACGTCTGGCACCGGAACGATTGGCAGCCGCCAAACAGACGTTCGCCGAAATGGAGGAAATAGGCCTTTGGTAAAAGGCCTCCAGCCCATGGTCGTCACCCTTACACATCGTTCTGAAGAAAGACGTCACCCTCCGTCCGTGCGGGGATTACAGGCGCCTGAATATGCAAACAGAACCAGATCACTACCCCCTCCCAAACATTGCCGACGTGACCTCCTACCTGCACAAAGCAAAGGTTTTCTCTACGCTCCATCTCCTGAAGGGGTATTATCAGGTGCCAATGAACCCAGAAGACATCCCTAAGATTGCCATCACCACTCCGTTTGGTACATACACCTTCAATTGCTCCTGTTTTGGCCTTCGTAATGCTGGGGCAACGTATAAACGTCTCATGGATAGCATCTTAGGAGACTCCATTTCTGTGTACAGTGAACCCTCGTTTATCGCGGTAGATAGGTTCCAGTCGCGGCCGCGATAGGCGAAAATCCGCGAAGTAGTGACACCATATTTACCTATTTATTCAACATGTATATTCAGACTTTTAAAACCTTCCCTTGTACGTAGTACTGTTAACAAACTACCCTTTAATGTACAGAACACTTAATGCATGTACTACAGTACCCTAAACTAAAACAGGCACAAATATTAAAGGTGATTTATATCATGCATTTCCTAAACATGCTAAAAAGCACGATAAAAAATGGCAACCAATGTTTTGTTTACATTTATCTCTGATCATAATGTAGAAACAAACTGGAGGTAGAGCTTTGCTTATTACCCAGACATATTTCCCATACTTTTCCCTTAGAACTACATCACATCTTCCTACTTTAGATATATATATATATATATATATATGTGTGTGTGTATGTGTGTGTGTGTGTGTGTATATATATATATTTATATGTATACACATATACATACCTACATATATACATAAATACATGCATACATTATATATATATATATATATATTACTGTATATATATGGGTTATGGAAAAAATCCGCGAAGTGGTGAATCCGCGATGGTCGAACCGCGAAGTAGCGAGGGTTCACTGTATGTTATGTGGACGACATACTTGTGATCTCCTCCTCAAAAGAGGAACACCTCCATCACCTGCGCATCGTGCTCGACCGCCTGCAACAAAATGGCCTTGTAGTCCGGTACGACAAGTGTACCTTTGGCGCCAACGAAGTATCGTTCTTAGGGCACCGCATCACTCCTGAAGGTGTCCACCCCCCTCCCTGAGAAGGAAGCGACCGTTCAGAACTTCCCCCGTGTCCTCGACCGTCAAAGCTCTGCAGGAATTCTTGGGCATGATCAACTATTATCACCGTTTTCTGCCAGCCATTGCCGCCACTCTTGCTCCCCTCTACGCCTCCCTCAAGGGCAAGCCGAAGGACCTGAAGTGGGGTCCCCTTCAAGAAGCAGCCTTCTGCAATGCAAAGAAGGCCCTATCAACTGCTGCGGCTCTCACTTTTCCTATCCCACACGCCCCTCTCCTTCTCTCTCCACCGATGCCAGCGACGTCGCTATTGGTGCAGTACTTGAGCAGGTGGTCAAAGGCTCGCCTCGCCCATTGGCCTTCTTCAGCAGAAAACTGTCCAAGGCAGAATCGTGTTATTCTACCTTTGATCGAGAATTGCTGGCGGTGCACTTGGCTGTCCGTCACTTTCGCCATTTCTTAGAAGGTACGCCCTTCGTCATTCGCACAGACCACATGCCTCTGGTGCACGCCTTCACTCGACACTCTGACGCCTGGTCCGCCCCGTCAACGCCGACATCTCTCCGCCGTGGCTTAATACAATTGCACCCTCCAATACGTCCCTGGGAAAATGAATCCCGTTGCCGAATCCCTGTCAAGAAACACGTTAGCTGCCATTCAACTGGGATTGGATTACAACGCCCTGACTGAAGCCCAACGACAGGATCCCAGAGTATCAAGCTTGTAGGACATCCTGCACGTCCCTTCGTTGGAAAGACTTTCCCCTCGAAGACTCCAACACCACCCTCCTCTGTGACGTCAGTACTGGTAGACCGCGACCTTGGATTCCTGCTCCCATGCGCCGACAGGTGTTTGATTTCATTCACGGCCTTTCACATCCCTCGTGCCGTTCTACTGCACAGGTGCTGAAGGCAAAGTTCATTTGGCACAGCATTTCTAAGGATGCTAAGGATTGGGTCCGCGCTTGTACTTCTTGCCAAACTTCCAAAGTACATCGACACACCGGATTCAGGAGTGGCACCTTTCCTCAACCTCAGCATCATTTCTCACACATTCACGTCGACGTTGTAGGCCCCCTACCCACATCACAAGGCTATCATTACCTGTTTACCGTCATCGACCGCTCCACTCGTTGGCCTGAAGCCATTCCCATGGAAACTGCGACGTCCGCCTTATGTACATCTGCCTTACTCTCTGGATGGATTTCAAGATTCGGTATCCCTGAGCATATTACTTCTGACAGGGAAACCACTTTCACCTCCTCAATTGTGGACGTCATTAGCGAATCTCCTGGGCATCACCCTACATCAGACAACGGCCTACAACCCCGCTGCCCAATGGAATGGTTGAACGTTTTCATCGCACCCTCAAAGCAGCTTTGATGTCCCGCTGCAAGGATTGCAACTGTTTTACTCAGCTTCCCTGGGTCCTCCTGGGACTAAGGACCACTCCTAAAGACGCCCTCGACGTCTCGGCAGCTGAAATGATGTATGGCGACCCGTTGGTCGTCCCTGCCGAATTTTTTCCTTCTACAACCTCCTCCGACGATCTCCAGCGCATACGTCACGTCGTGGGAAAATTTACTCCGTGCCGCCAGACTTACAAGGCCCCAGCAAAGCATCACATACTAACGGACTTGCACTCTGCAACGCACGTTTTCCTGCGCAACGACACCAGCAAGCCCACCACTAACGCCCCCTTACACGGGCCCTTTCCTTGTGATCCGACGCAGTCCGGAAAGCATTCCTCCTAAACATTCGGGGCAAAGAAGATTGGGTCTCCATTGATCGTCTAAAACCTTCTTCTGCCAGATGACCCGCCTACAGTTCGCCTCTCTAGATCAGGGCGCCCTATTTAACATGTACAGTATGTAATTTTTAGGGGGGGAGCCATGTACCAACCAGGTT
>NW_027170256.1:15000-20000 GCF_036898095.1 Palaemon carinicauda
TCTTGAATGATGCATGAATTACTTTGTATTTTTTTCTTGTGTAAAATAAGATGTATTATGATTTTTTAAAGTGATGGTAATGATGTTAGCCCAAAGAATATGTAAAAGGGAAATATGATTTAGAATTACGCAAGTAGGTGAAAAATACAAACGAGCAACGTCCCATAAAAAAAAAAAAAAAAAAAAAAAGTGAGTTTGAAGAATTAACAAAAATTACTAACCCCGCTAACATGAATTCAGTAGGGAAATTAACACAGTTTTGTGGAAATATAGGTAGGAATAACCAAGATAAAAGAAGGTTAGAGAAATATACCGTATGTAAGTGGTTAGCTGATATTGAAAGTAGAATAGTTAGTCTGAGAATAAACAATGAGACAGCAGAATTAAACAGGCTATGTTAACCGTGTATACAAATGTAAGTGATGCTCACATAACCTTGAATGGTAAGTAATTTAAAAATGCAGCAAATCTGAGTGAGTTTCAAAAATAATGTAGGCAATTATGGCGATCAGTCAAAGAGACAGACAGGTTAACAAATCTACAAAAGTTCCTATAGGTAAAATATGAGGGTGGCTCGGTAAATGAATTTGCCACACAAATGGAGGATCACGTAGCAACAGTAAAAGGAACAAGATTCCTTTGCTAAAGGTAAGTTTATTGCTAATGATAATTCCCTATATATTGAAATAAATGAGGCATTAAAAAAAAAAAATTGGAAAAATAGCATCCTAGATATGAGTTTTACAAGAAGAAAAGGGAAAATAGCAAAATGATAGGAAATCAGGAAGAAAAATCCTAAGGGACTAATAGCCACAAAATCCTACCAGAGAAATTTTGAGTAGTTTAAATAGATGCAGGGAAGTTAGAACAGCAGACTGGAACGAGGCGCAAAAATTACCCTAGAGTTAAATAGAATAATGGGCAGAAATTTAGATCAAAGACAGTTTAAAGAAATAAAGATGACACATTTAGGTCTAGGGAAAGATTACATAAAAAGGGGATAGAAATCAGGTAAAATAATGAAAAAGGGAAAACATACAGGGAGAAAGGCAGGCACAGAGATAAAGAACCCCATCATGAAATTAAACAAAGACACTTCTCAGAAAGCCCTCCGGCACAAAGAAAGTGAAATACAAATCCTCCAAATAGTGAAAAGAAAAGAATTAAAAATAATTAGCCGGATAGAAAGGAAGTCAGGAAGACGAAAATTTTATATAGGAAAGATAGGCATATGTAGCGGAGGTACATCCACGTTGCAAGTGACTATTTTATCTTATGGAGACTCTGGCAAATATAGTTGATATACTAGGATGCAATACAGTGATAGAATATTGTGAAATACCTGCTTCCAAATTTTAAGGGTGAAAATAAAATATGCAGAAATGAAATGCAAACAAGTAAAAATCAAGGGGTATGAACCGTCAGGTTAGGTAGAGAATTAAATGCCAAAATGTGCCAAATGATGAATAAAGATGTAATTTTTTTTGTAACATTTCCCAATAGAGCCTTAAGATATCGTTCAAAAACGATACAATGATGAAGTAAGAATTTTGTTTGTGAGAAGTGCAGGCTTAAAATAAAGAAAAGAAAAAAATGAGATAGTCAGGGTATGATTCTACTTGTCAAAGACAAGTCTTTTACAAAACTGGCCACTTTGTAGGAGACGAATTTGACATGAGAAACAGACTCCAGACTAAGAAAGGGAAATGGAAATTGATTAAAAAGACAAGGAGAAATAAAGTTGAGAAATAGGAAGAGTAGCCAAGAATAGATATACTCCTTGTCAATATGTGACAGGCGCCATATAAATAAAATACAATGTCGACAGAAATATAGTAAATAAAATAGAATAGCCTAAATAAGAGGGAATTCCAAGAAATAAATGTCATAGGCAATTGAAGCTATAGGCTTATAGAATTAAAAGAAATATGTTGTTGTTAGGCACAAATGAAGATATAGGCATATGAATAATAAATGAGCTATGATGCTATTAAATAAATAAAGTCTGATCAGTACTGAAAATATAAAAAGCTAGAATTTAGCTAGAGAAGTCATAATGATGCCTAAATAAAAATAACCCGCAGAGATAAAGAAGATAGGTTAACTAAAAATAGGATGCCAGAGTCTGTCAAAAGAGACAATAATGAAGTTCAGATGAAGGAAAATACAAGCACACTAATTAATTAATACTACTCCGGATAAAATAACTCATCTGAATGGCGGGTAATGACTTCTAAAATAAAGGAGTAGAGATTACAGTTAGGTAATCAGAAAGGGGCAAAAATTTACCATAAGGAGCATAGAAATAGGGATAGATGAGAAATAGGCAGAGATTAGCCATTACAGGCGATAGGTTAGGCAGAAAAGAATAGAAACATCGGCGCCAGAACCTGCCCAGAGAAACTGTCAAAAACTTATTAAAACTTTTTAAATACCGGTATGAATCATGAAATATTACCTATCAGCCAACGCCCCATAACGAACACGGTGAGTGTTAAAATGAATCAATAAGACTCCTTATAAATCTCCCGAGATGTATTACCCTAAGAGGACAGAAGTTAGACTAGTTAGATCATCATAAGTAGAATAAAACTGACATGTCTATCCCGATAAATAAATAATGTTTGGCTCGATTATTGAGGAGTAAAATATTGTAAGTACCATGGTCAAAGAATACAAGCCATTCACGGCTATTAGCATTTTGAAGAATGTTAGAAATTAGAGTGAAGTCGACGGGCTCACTCAGCTCCTCTAACTATTGACAGAATGATGATCTAAATTTGGAGACAGAAAGAATAAGCCTATAGAATGATGTTACTAAGTTTAGTAAGAATATAGAGCCATAAAAATAATAAAACTAGTCTAGAATAGGGAGAATAGCAGGATAAAGAACCAGATTAAAGAGTGACCCATCCCTAGATTTGAATAGGGTAAGTAAAAAGAGTAGATAGATTTAAGATATGTAGAGAAATAAGGGTTAAAGTGGAAATCCTGCTCCACTAAGATTTGACAGATGTAAAAGATTTTTTTTTGGAATGATAGGATCTTAGGGATAATAAGCAGTATTTGCTAAATTACCCAAGCCTTAAAATAAAGTTAACCTAAAAATATGTAGTGTGCAAATGAAATAAAAGGCTATAAATAATGAAGAGAAATGAATTTTGATCCTACATTACCTTAACCCGATCTCTTACCCAGGAGTTATAAAAAAAAAATAAGTGTGAAGCCTCATAAATATAAAAAGAAATGTCTCATTAAAAGGGTAAAACCCGAAGAAGGGTAATGTATCATGAGAGTAGTCTTAAATTAAATGAAAATAACCGAGTAGGATAGATTATCCAAATAATGGTCTAGAGAAGTTTGAAAATTTGTTTAGGGCATAGAGTATATGTGCTTATTGCTCATAAGAATGATTGTGATTTTACAGTCCAAGAAGGACTATTGTGGATGAAAGAATAAAAGGAATCTTAGGAGCCTTAAAGTACTGGATGTTTGTCCAGGATAAATCACTTTATTGGTAGGTTTATGATGATAAAATAAAGATTATTTAAAAGGACAGGAAGATGTTAAAAGGAAATATAACTACCAATATTTTGTTTCAGTTGTCAGGCAGGAGACCTAGAAATAGGAAGAATTAAAATAGAACAAGAGAAACCAAAGGTTAATAGAAATGTTGTAGATGAATTACTCCCAAAAATAGGAATCATATAACAGGATGGCATATTGCTTAAAGGAATACATACAAAGAATAGGGAGAAATACTTGTTCATGAATAGAAATTCCTGACATACTAACAAAATACTAACAAAAAAAAAAACTCATGCTCAAGTTAGTAGGACATCCAGTAATCAAAGACTGCATTTGATGATGAATTAATTTTTGACCTAAGATAGATGTTTCAGATTGTAAAATTAAAGCCTACATATAAGAAGTATAAAGGTCATATAAGGGTAAGAATCCTTTAGAAATTACGATTGCATTTTCTCAATCCCATAGTGGTGGTACCAACGGACTACAAGGGACTCTGTTCCCAGAACTTGACAAATGATAAAAACATACTGGTCTACATAGAATTTGATTTAACAAAGAAATGGTTGATGAGTGGTAACAGAATAATTTGAGACCAGGGTAAATAACTAGACATTCGTGTCTATAGATATTCTCTTGGGCAATGCACCCGAATTTATTAGAGATTAATGAAAACTGTGCAATATTTTTCTTGTAGTAAGAAGGGTGAAATAAGCCATGATAAGTCAAGTTAAAATAGAGAGAAAAAAAAAAGGGGGCAAATAAAATAATAGCAAGGGGTTGAGGATGTCCTGCGAACTATATATAGACCAACATAGAAGACTAATAACAATTACTTGAAGAGAACAAATTTACTTTGAAATAACTCGGTATATGGGAAACAGATTTTTTTTTGTTAGGTAGATTTAAGAAAGACTACTAAACTCCTTGGGAAATGAAATAAAAATATCTGGGCACTCATACAAATATTGAGGGTAACAAATGAGTGAAATCTTTTAATTATGTAAAGTGTGTTATCCTAGAATTTGAATATGTATTCCGTAATCAACAAAGAAGGTCCAAATCATAAATGTCTCCAAACAATTAATTAAGGGACCACCGAGAATATTGAGTTGCAAACTAAGATGAAAAGTTTTTGATAAAAGTTATGGGTAATGAAGACAGGTGAAATATGAACCCATAGGTGATTGCATATTTACAAATGTATTGATTTTGTTTGCAAGTTTGAATAAATAATGATGCCATTAGAGCAAAAGGATTATTACTGCATTTTATAGGCGATGCATTGATTGATATTTTTTTTTGGTGTAACACGTGTAACAATGATAAACATGCATGTATACAATGAATTTTATTATGTTTTGATGATGTTTAAGTTAACTTAAATAATTATGAAGAAAGAAAGATTTAAGTGATTAAAAGATAAGATGTGCACCAATAATGAACTTTGAAGTTGAATGTCTCAAAGGGAT
>NW_027170258.1:10000-17500 GCF_036898095.1 Palaemon carinicauda
AAAAAAGCCTACACAGACAAACTTTACTGTAAAATTTGTCTGGTCTTCAGAGCACTAATCTTTGCCGCTTTACGCTTTCCCAGAATGCGGTTGTTGGCCAGATTAGAATCATTTGAGTCATTATTAGGACTGTCTTTATCTTCATTTAAAGAAACATCAGGTCTGAAAAGAAATATTAGATTAGATGAATGTCTCTTGGTAAGTTCCCCAGTTCTGCCTTTCAGTAGGGTAACTCCAGTAACTTCCCCAAGCTCATTGAGAACTACATCATGGACTATTCCCATTGGGTATTGGTTTGGCTTACTATATGGTTCTTTAATTAGAACCACATCATTCTTTTGAAGAAGTGTATGTTTTACAGGTTTGAATCTGTCTTTCGCATTTACAGCTTGATTTGTCAAGTTACCTAAAAATTCTTCATGATAAATGTTAATCAAATGACTTCTGACTTTACGCAGTTTTGTGTAGTTTTCTTTAACTTCATCACAAGGAGAAACTAGATAGTCCTCATCCAATTCTAGATCTGGATGTCTTTGCAGCTCAGGAATTAAGTTAACTGAAACAAGGTCATAACCCCTAATTAGACACTCTGGTGTTATGGGATCAGGAAGTGATTTGTTTATATCTGTATCTCTTAATGCCTCTTTAAAAGCTATTGGCCTTCTATTCAATAAATGGACAGTCTGACATATTAAAAACTCAAAATCCCTTATATCTAAAACATTATTTCTCATGGCTCCAAATAAGCATCTCTTAGTAAGTTTCACACAACTTTCAACCATTGAACCAAGAGCCGAGTTCCCTTTGAAAAACTGTTCAAACTGAAGGTTCTTTATGCCATTCTCTTCTAGATAGAGTTTAACTTCTGGGTCTTTTAAATAATCTAGAATTACGTTGCCTCCTGCTACTAACTGAGATCCCTGATCGGAAATACACAAATTTGGTAGTCCAAACTCAAATGTATGAAGCTGGAAGGCTCTAAGATACCCTTTAACACTCAAGTCCATGCACACCTTCAGATTTATAGCTCTACTCCAAGTACATGTGAAACATATTATCCATGCTTTTACTTTCTTCCCACTGGAACGTACAAAGAAGGGTCCCATGTAATCTACAAAAATATAGCGGAAAGGAATCTCTGGGGGATTAATCCTAAAATCTCTATAACAGTGTTGATTGAGATTAACTGTCCTCTCATTAAACCTACGGCATATGACACATGTGCGGATTATCCTTTTAACTACTGAAAAAAATCTAGGTATCCAAAATATCTTACGTACTTCAGCCAGTAGCCTATAGCATCCAGCATGTAAAAAACGTTCATGATAATCTAATACAATATATTTAGTTAGTAAACTATCCTTAGAAATTAGCAATGGAAATCGCATCCTTCGGTCATCTTTAAGTTTCTGCATTTTGCTACTTACCCTTAACAGGCCTTCCTGATCCACATAAACATTGAGCTGTCCAACTAACTTGGGGATATCTTTGAGCAACCGGTTTCTTGATTCAAAATATTCAAAAATTTCAGGGAAGTGCTTCTGCTGATCTCTTCTTATTACCATCTTTGTAGCCTCTGCAAAGAAGTTATGATTAATATCAAGACAGCTAATATGTCCAAACTTAACAGGATCCTTTAGTTTTAGTTTCATTTTCAAGTTATTAACAAAGATAAGTACTCTACGGAAAACAGAAACAACTTTATGGTAGCTAGAACATCTTGATAAAGCATCGGTATGCTCCTCAATCTTTGTAGTTATAGTACCATGGTAAGACTGGACAACACCAACAGGAGAATCTTGCTTTACCCTGTTCAGCTGACCTTCTGTCTCATTAAGCAGAAATTTAGGACCTGAAAAGTAGTTAGTTTTTTGAAGCTGCTTGAAAGATAAGCTGCGAGTGATGCAATCGGCTGGATTTTCACAACCTGACACAAAAGAAAAATGAATCAGGTGTTTATTACACAGTTCATTTATTGTGTGTAACCTATTTTGAACAAATACTGAACACTTCTGCATTTTATCAAGCTTGGCAGAAAACCCATGTACCAAGGAAAGGGCAACGAAGCTATCCGAGTAGACCATCAACTCGCTTATTTTGATTGGCATCATACAAGAAATTCCGGATAACTCCTCATACAGACATGTAATTTCTTCTACGGCCAAAGTTATTCCTTGCAGTTCCAGAGATGGCATGCTTTTAGATTCCATTTGCTTGTTTACTATCCTATTTTTTGCAAAGACAAAACTGACCTTTCCTGTGGGAATATTTTGTATGTAAATGACTACACCAAACATCTGCTTACTACTGTCTGAAAATGCCAATAGCCGGTAAGTATCTTCTCTACTCCCAAAGACTCTTGGTATCTCTGCAACAGAAGCAGCATTTGCTTGTTTGGCAATATTCCGCCATTGCCTCCTATCATCGGCATCTAATTCCTTGTCCCAGCCCAGATCTTTGTTGCACTGTAACTGATGCAAAAATAGCCTTGAACGATTAAGAATAGGGCCATTAAAGTTAAAGAGATCATACTGGGAGGCAATAGACTGCAATACTTCCCGTTTTGTTCGAGCTTGTATGTTAAGACTAATAGGTTTAGTAGATAAACTGTCTTGCTTCCTATCCCATGACAACCCAAGTAATTTTACCTTTTCATTGGTTTCTGTACTAATCTCATTATCTATGTGGTCTTGCAATGCAAAATCATTACTGATGTACTGCTGCAGGTAAAACTTGTAAGGCTCAAAAATGCTTTCTAGTTGTTGGTATGCCCAGAGAAGTTCTTCAGAACTATCATAGGCAACTGCACAGTTATCCATGTAACATAGTTGATATATCATCTTCTTTAATTGTAAAAGTTTACTATCATCACCGTCTACATCTAAAATTAAAATCTTATATAGAGCAAGTAACAGTAATGCAGGGCTGCATCTTAAGCCAAAACTTAATCTTAAATTTCTGTATCCCACAACGGTAAAGTCTAACTTCTCTACATTTCTAAACCATAGGCATAATAGCCTATTGCTATCTGTGTCATTCAAGGCAAGATTATTGAACGCTTTACACAAATCAAAACATAATAACTTCTGTCCAAATCTCAAATGTAATATAGCAGAAGAAAGTTTCTGGTTTAGATTTGGTCCTGAATATATAGCCTGATTGTGACTAATGGAATGTTTACTAGAATCTTGCTGACAAAGATTAGACAAATACACTATCCTGCACTTTGTGGTTTCGCGATCCATTTTAAAGATGCCCATGTGAGGCAAAAAGCTATGGTTAGGGTGCTCTCTGATAAATTCGGGAAGGTTATTAATGCGCTCTATGATCCCCATACTTTCATGTTCTTTAAAAACTTTATCCATTATCAATAGCTTATCCCTGTTATTTTGCAATTTTTTCAAGTTAGACTTTAGAATTGAAACTGCCAATCCCTGATTGGAACCTAATAAATGGGACACCTGAGGATTCCAAAATAAAGGAACAACAATTCTACCTTCTTTATCTCTCTTCATATTTTCAAGGGAAAACTTAACCAACTTCTTATTTATTTCAGAACTCCCAGAATCAGAATCATTAGGTTCAGACTTTACAAATCTATGACAACTTTCTTCTAAAATTTGGTTAGCTGCCTTGATAAGCTGAGATTCAATTATATCCCCCTTATCATCAAATACATTAATGTTAACGGGATCCACAGTATCTTTAAAAGCACAATCCGAAACAAGGCAAGTATTACCATTCCCGAAAATGCTACCAACTAAGTTGTGATCTGAAAGTTGAACCAATCCTTGAAAACAACTTCCAACATAAGGTAAAAATGTTAAATCCTTCAATATTTGTTCCACATTACCATGTAACAATACACCAGCAGGAGTTTCAGAATATAGAGATTCTAAGTTTGATCCAAACAAGTGTTCCTGCTGAGGAAGACAGTATGCTGAGCGAGTGCCAAGAATTAACTGAATACTCTGGATACCACAAGAATCATTTGACAAGCTTTCATCTGCCAACAAATAACCTCTTTCTTTGAAACCACTTACTACCTTACCTAATTTAGGAAGTTTTAACTTTACATTAATAGAAGGTATACACAGTGCTTCAATTTTTCTAAGCCTATCCCCTATCTGTAAACTTACTTCAATCAGCTTAGTAGTATAATTCTGAGTAGTGTTAATACCATTTACTGTTAGAGAAATATTTTCCCTTAATGTGGGGAAATTATAACTGTCCGCAATATCGGTCAAAATGAAGTTACACTGACAGCCACTGTCTTTTAAACATCTTAACTTTAAACCATTATCCAAGGTTGCAGTAAAAGTGGGAAGAACAGTCTGCATGTCAGAATCACTCTGGAAAGCTTCCACAATGTTAACAATGTTAACCAGTGAGCCAGATATCTCCTTATTTTCCTTAGGCTTGGATATTGCTTTATCTTTACCCTTATCTGTACAAGATTGGCTATCTGGTTTATTTCCATCTTTATTTGTGACTTGCTTGCCATCAACAGACCGAATACACAGGAAACTGAAATGCCACTCCGAGCAATACTTACATTTATTATTGAACCTATACCTACAAAATTTACTCAGATGATTTAGGTTAGAACATTTTAGGCATCCTTTCAATTTTCTTATTTTATCTATCTTGGCTTCTGCAGAGTCAAATTTGGCACACTTGTGGATAGGGTGATCAGCTGGTTTACCATCTACTTTAGTGCATATACTACAAGGCTTAAAGGTCTTATTTATTTCATACTTTACATCTACAGCTAAGCTGGTAGCTCCATGGTCACTAGCATTTGATTCTTTGAGGAAAAATTGTTTAGGGACTTCTTTAGTTTTCTTAGACTGGCTACAATAACGCTCACTAGCTTCAAAAAACTTTTCTACAATTTCATTTAACGTTGGCTTGGAGCAGTTAGTAATTTGAATCAAATGATTCTTAAATGCATCATTCAATCCTTCCCATATAAAAAACTGAAGTATACAGTCCACAGTAATTTTCAATTTGCGTATTCTTTCCATAATTAACCTAACCTTAGAGATAAATTCATATGGATCAGTGTTGTTAGAAAGTTTCAAATGGGATAACTGCCTCAAAACATTAAATTTCTGTGTGTCATCCGAAGCTAGGGCTTTCAGTAGTAATTGCTTTGCATGTGAATATCCCTGCTTATCTGCTTCCAAGACTCTACTAAAACTAAGGCCCTGCCTGAGATCTGCTGCTTTAATAACAAGAGTTTATCGTATTCAGGGTATTCAAATTTACTTAAAGTATCTTCAAATTCTTCAAAAAATCTAGCAAGGTCCTCGTCATCAGAACTAGTGTATTTAGGCAGGGGAGCTATGGGAGACTTAAGCAAACTTCTTGCAGAACTAAGATAGTCATTTGAATGGGAAACTGATGAAGAGGGCACACTAGGGTTCCTAATAGCTACTAAGCAAGATAAAAGTTTGTCATTATAGACCTGACAGGAGTCCAATTCCTCCTCAGACCTACGTTCTTCCTCTTCGTCGTCCCATTCCTCATACTTAAGCTCTAATATCTGCTTATTCAAGTATTTCAATTCTGGAAGCCATTATTCAAATTGCAAGAGTAATTTCTCCCTTGCTGCACTAGTGAATGTAGGAAAACTATCCTTACGGTTAAAATGTCCTGTCACGGTCGCCATATTCGGAAAAAACTTATATGAAGGGTTGTAAAAAATGATGAGAAAACAAACATCCAAGTGAATATTGAATTTATTATTGAACATACAATAAATTTAAAGCATAATATTATGCAGAATATAAATTAATATTAATGACACTTGATGCTGCCCCGATATCTAGGTAACTCTGGCACTAGTTACCTAACCTCCACACTCCGAAACGCTTATAACCAGTGAAAAGTTTTTAAGATTCGTCGAGCAATACCATTACCATGATGCCACTGTGCATAGCCTATAAAAGATATGATAAGTCTATCAGAAAATTGTACATGAAATTATTGCCTATGCAAGCGACTTAAAGTTCAGAGTAAGGTTCAATAAAAAGATCTCAAAAGATATGATAAATGGCAAAGCAAAATATTAACAAGAGTAAATTTTTTCTGGTTACAAGTTTTATTTTTTACGGGATTAATGACTCAGCGCTAAAATTATTGATTCAATAACTTTAAATCTCGTAAAGTGTGCCAACATTTACCGAGACCTACCTCAAAGTTATCAAGCGCCTGCTCGCTCGATATAAATCCACGGAGTTGAATCCCTCTGAAGTAATCCAGCAGTATGTGGTGGATGCCAAAGACTATGGTAGGGAAATAGTATCCCCGTCTTGGCCTCTCTTCCATGCTGCTACACAATCCATTATATGGTTCCTCTGAAAACTCACTCCCTTTGAGAATCATGCCCTCGTCTCTCCATTGCACTTTGGTGAAACTGGTGGTACTTAGCACTTCATTATTTCACAGCAATAAAAGTCCTTCAAGTGAAAAGAGTTCATTAGTAATGATCACACATTAGTTGGCAAGTTTCTAACGAAGGTCGAGTTAATCCATATTCTCTTAAGTCAAGAGAACTGCTTCCTTGGAGGGTTAGGCAGATACTCCTTG
Organism: Palaemon carinicauda; assembly: GCF_036898095.1. Taxonomy (NCBI): domain Eukaryota; kingdom Metazoa; phylum Arthropoda; class Malacostraca; order Decapoda; family Palaemonidae; genus Palaemon; species Palaemon carinicauda. The sequence goes on from NW_027170258.1 coordinate 16,595, forward strand.
GTAAAAATTCTTACCACTACTCGTTAACTTCGTTAACTAATTCAAGAAGGGCTAAATACCATGAAATGGTCTCAAATGCCAGCACACAAAGTATTTACAGCTATTAAATATAATAAGTTATTTAAAGTTACATTTGAGATCTTTTTATTTTCCAAGAGAGTTGAAAACCAAGGATTATGAAAAAAGTCAAAGTACTTTTTTCGTACTAAAAATAAACAAGATAAAGAAAACGAGAATACAAGGATTCTGAAGTTGGAAAGAAAAGATAAAAACAATATATTTAACAAGATAAAGAAAACGAGAATGCAAGGATTCTGAAGTTGGAAAGAAAAAATATATTTAACAAGATAAAGAAAACGAGAATACAAGGATTTTGAAGTTGGAAAGAAAAGATAAAAATATATTTAACACATTATTAATAATATTATTAAAATTATTATTTTTATTATTAATAATATTATTAAAATTATTATTATTATTATTATTATTATTATTATTATTAAAATTATTATTATTATTATTATTATTATTATTATTATTATTATTATTATTATTATTATTATTATTATTATTATTATTATTATTATTAAAATTATTATTATTATTATTTTTATTATTATTATTAAAATTGTATTATTATTATTATTATTATTATTATTATTATTATTATTATTATTATTATTATTATTATTATTATTATTATTATTATTATTATTATTATTATTATTATTATTATAATAATAATAATAATAATAATGATAATAATAATAATAAAAATAAAAATAATAATAATAATAATAATAATTATTATTATTATTATTATTATTATTATTATTAAAATTATTATTATTATTATTATTATTATTATTATTATTATTATTATTATTATTATTATTATTATTATTA
>NW_027170259.1:197500-200105 GCF_036898095.1 Palaemon carinicauda
ATTTAATGGAAATTACTACAAACAAAAAGAGGGTTTAGCAATGGGTTCACCTTTATCTGCCACTCTAGCAAATATTTTTCTTTGTTATCATGAAGAAAAATGGTTAAATAATTGTCCATCAGATTTTAAGCCATTTTACTACAGAAGATACGTAGATGATACATTTATAATATTAAAAAAGAAGGAAGATGCGGAAAACTTTTTGAATTACATGAATTCACAACATCCAAAAATCAAATTTACGATAGAAAAAGAACAGGATAATCAAATCCCCTTTTAAGATATTTCAATAAAAAAATCAAATAACGGTATAGACACCAACATTTACAGAAAACCTTCTCACACAGGACTCGGAGTTAATTTTTTGAGTAGATGCTATGCAAATTTCAAGTTAAACACATTTAGCACAATGTTTTACCGAGCGTTTAGATTAACGTCATCTTTTGAAAATTTTCATAGGGAAATATGTTTCCTGGAGAAATTCTTTTCCAACAATGGTTTCCCATCCAAAATATTCTATTACAAACTCAGAACTTTCCTTAACAGTATATTTTGTCCTAAACCAAAGAAATTTGGTCCAAAAAAAGTTGAACTCTTCATAAAATTACCTTATTTTAATGATGAAACAAACAAATATATTAAAATCAGAATACATGAAATCCTGAGTAAATACCTACCACAAATTAAACCGAATTTAATATTCTATAATTACTCCAAAATAAAAAGTTTTGTTAACCATAAAGAAAAGCTGCAAAAGACCTTTGAATCAATGGTGGTTTACCTGTTTAACTGTCCAAATTGCCAATTAGCTTACATTGGCTCCACGAAAAAATGCGTTTTTTCTCGCTACCAAGATCACAAGGGAATTAGCAGCCGAACTGGCAGAGCCTTGTCCAAACCTTTACAGTCCAGCATACGAGACCATTGCGAAATGGATTGTAAGTGTTCATTCTCTTTGGACAACTTTTCAATAATATACAGAGGCTCATATGAAAATGAAATAAGAATAGCAGAGTCAATCTTTATAAAATCTAAAAAGCCACAACTTAATCAAGAAATTTCTAGCTTTCCTTTGAAGATTGCCTAATTATGCCTTTTCCCATTCTAACTTAGAATTTATTTGTTTGTTTACAATATTTATGTACAGTTTGCTCTTTATTGTTTTACTTTCTTTTTACCCAGGAACATGATTATGAACACAGAGATGTTTGAAACGTTGTTATTTGTTGGTGACGGAAATAAATTTAAGAATGTTAGGCGTTGTCGTAATTCTCCAGTTCCTTATTAAACTGAGGTTCCCTTCCACCCGCTCAGTATCGGATATTATTATTATAATTATTATTATTATTATTATCATTATTATTATTATTATTATTATTATTATTATTATTATTATTATTATTATCATTATCATTATTAAAATTGTAATTATTATTATTATTATTATCATTATTATTATTATTAAAATTGTAATTATTATTATTATTATTATTATTATTATTATTATTATTATTATTATTATTATTATTATTATTATTATTATCATTATTATTATTATTATTATTATTATTATTATCATTATCATTATTATTATTATTATTATTATTATTATATTATTATTATTATTATTATTATTATTATTATTAAAATTGTAATTATTATTATTATTATTATTATTATTATTATTATTATTATTATTATTATTATTATTATTATTAAAATTGTAATTATTATTATTATTATTATTATTATTATTATTATTATTATTATTATTATTATTATTATTATTAAAATTGTAATTATTATTATTATTATTATTATTATTATTATTATTATTATTATTATTATTATTATTATTAAAATTGTAATTAATATTATTATTATTATTATTATTATTATTATTATTATTAAAATTGTAATTATTATTATTATTATTATTATTATTATTATCATTATTATTATTATTATAATTATTATTATTATTATTATTATTATTATTATTATTATTATTATTATTATTATCATTATTATTATTATTATTATTATTATTATTATTATTATTATTATTATTATTATTATTATTATTATTATTATTATTATTATTATTAATATCATTATTATTATTATTATTATTATTATTATTATTATTATTATTATTATTATTATTATTATCAAAATTATTATCATTATTATTATTATTATTATTATTATTATTATCATTATCATTATCATTATTAAAATTGTAATTATTATTATTATTATTATTATTATTATTATTATTATTATTATTATTATTATTAAAATTATTATCATTAAAATTATTATTATTATTATTATTATTATTATTATTATTATTATTATTATTATTATTATTATTATTATTAAAATATTTTTTATTATTATTATTATTATTATTATTATTATTATTATTAAAATTATTATTATTATTATTATTATTATTATTATTAAAATGTAATTATTATTATTATTATTATTATTATTATTATTATTATCATTATTATTATTATTATTATTATTATTATTATTATTATTATTATTATTATTATTATTATTATTAAAATTGTAATTATTATTATTATTATAA
>NW_027170260.1:7500-22500 GCF_036898095.1 Palaemon carinicauda
GATACTCGAGACGTAAACAAACGGACGCCATTGCTCTAATGACGTCACGCGCGTCTTTATCCTTTGTTTAGTAGCTGCCCTACTGAGACGGATTTTCCCTTGTGTGAACTTTATCGCTTTGCATCTTCGCTATGTCGTTACCTTCAGCCTCGCCTTCTTCTGGAAAGTTGAGTACAAGGTTCCAGTATTGTTTAATTAAGCTCTGGCCGTAAAGTAAATATTATTTCGCGAAATAATTGATGTTTTGTGGCAGAGCTGTGCCTCTACCGGACCCGCCATTTTATGGCGTCGTTGTTGTTTTGCATGTTCTATTTAGTTAGCCACAACAACGCTTCCGGCCTTATATACTAATCGAATACATTAGTTTATTTAGTCTTCATAGCTAGGAACTTTTATATCGTGTTTAGACGCTTTTTATCGGTCATCGATTGACCTCATACCAGTCGGCTACTATAGCCCCCAGGCCAGGAGCCTATATACAAGTGTTCATGCATGATTTATCAGTGATCCTAGACTAAGTTATGAAGATAGTGGCATTATTATTTTACAATACTTTTGACTAGTGATGCAAATGTTTTCGCCTTCAGGGACCATATAGGGGATAGGCTAGTCAGTGATTCTTACTAGCCTAACCTAACCTTAGGACCCCTATATGCTTCCTTCATCCCCTGCCTTGGCATTCCCTCTAATTAGCCTTGATCCCTTTTCTGAGTAAAGGGATTTATTGTCTAATAGAGTATTATATCGCCTCTCAGTCCTCCCTAAAGGAATGAACCCCCTTTAGGATTGCGTCTGAGAGTGAGGTTAGGCTAGCCTACCTCTATGGCTAGGATAGTCTACGACTTTCTTGCGATAGCGATACGTCTTCTTCCTTGCCTAGTTCAGGACTTTTAGCCTTGATCTAGGTCGGGTTAGGAAGGTTTCTCTGTTCCATGCTGAAACTGTACTCTTGCACCGTTTTAGCCGATCAGCCTAATCTTAGGTTAGGGAGTGTCCTCCCTTCCCTTTGTGGCCGCTCTGGTACAGAAACCCTTCCTGGGAAGACCCCTCTCTTCTCCCTCCCCACCTATCTCTTGTATAGCCTAGCCTATGCTTAGGTTAGTTTATACTCATCTGTCCCCTGTCCTACATCTCCTCCTTAGGGTGGAAGAGTAGGGCTACCCGAGCTTCCTTGTGCAGTCCGCTCTGGTACATATACCTTCATAGTGTCCTATAAGGTTAGTTCCTAGTGTAGCTCTGCATAGGGGAGTCTCCCCCCCCCCCCTCTTGGGTGTTCCCTAGTCCTCCCTTGGGCTACCTGCTCCCGGTCCCTAGTGACCCCTGCTTATGGATGATAGAGCCTGTCTCTATCATGGGTACACCCCTCAGGGAGGGGGAGGGATGTCTGGAACCCTGAAGGTACTTCCTGCATCCTTCCCCCCCTCCCCCTGTCTCTCTATCTATCCGGGTGCCGGTCTCTTGCCGCCTCTTCTGCCGGCAATACCTGCCTCCCTCTTGGTGACTTCCCTACCCTTGCCGCCAGCCCCCCGTGTACCGAGGGACTGCCGGCTGCCGCCGGCTACTACCGGCAGCTCTCCTACTCCTATCTAATCGTCCGCTTGCCGGTCGATCTCCGGAGTGCCGGCATATACTGCCGGCAACCCGATACTACCTGTACCATCCTTACCCCAGTCACCAATCCGGCATCCTCCGGCTGCCGGAGCCGCCGCTCCCTGCCGGCGTCCGCCGTTGTGCCGGCGGCCGCCATCCTGGTATCTAACTGACTTTGCAAATTGTCTGTTCTAGTGCCAGAATCTATGCTGGAGCGAGCTCCGGCGTGCCGGCGGCTTGCCGGATGCCCCGGAGGCGTCAAGAATACTTGCACCCCCTCTCTGTAGCTATCATAAGACTAAGATAGCCCTACCTGGCAAATAGATAAGCTGCTTTGCTTCTAAGATCAGTACCTAGTACTGCTCTATTAGTGATCATGCTGTCTCTTTGCATTCTTCTATTTCCAGCATGCTATGTGCATCTTAGCACGGCTGGTTGCCAGAAGCAGTTTCCCTTAATGAGACCTTCTGGCTCTTATCTGGGAACCGAATGAATTCGATCCCAACCTTGTCCTTGGCTTTCCATGGAGTTCCAATATAATGGGAATCCTAGGAAACTATATCCAATGATCTCGGTCATTTGGATTATCCCAGGACCAAGCCTATGGTAACCAGCCGGGCGAGATGCATGGAGCGTGTTCTCCTTTACTGTTTCACTCTCTATGCATCACACCTTCTGTAAGTTAAAATTAATGATTAATATTAACTTAATTTAAGAGCCATTCCTATGACTCCCCCATACTCATTTTCTCTTTCTTCCACAGGAGGAGCAGATGAAGTGCGATTTCGCATACTGTGCTGTGAAACGCTCCCAGTTTTACGGACATACGGCGTGCAGGACTCACGCCCCTTGCTCAGACAAGAAAGGGGATTGGAAGTTCTGGAATCCACTGGAATGTACGGTCTGCCAGGCCTACCTAGTTGAGGCCTTCCATAACCCTCCCTCAGCGGAGGTTAGAGACATTGCTCGTGAGAAACTGCGCAAGTGGGTGCGTGGTTTTCAGAGAAATGCTACTGGACCGTACCTGGCCACCGAAGAACTGAGGTCCCTGTTGTTCCCTAAGGCCTCCCCTGACTCAGTGGTTCCAAAGGAAGCAATCCCCACTGTCCAAATTACGGTGGAACCTGATGTGGTCATGGCTCAGTCCATGCACGAGTGTCGCCTAGATTCCGAGGAGGATGAACAGATCTCTGACGTCTCGGAAGACACGGAGAAGACGCTTATGGCTCAAGGAGCCGAAGAGGACGAAGACAAGGTGGAATACACCGAGTCGGAGATTGGAGCTACTCCCTCGTCCATCCCTCCGCCTACTCCTACACTGACGGATGTGTCCATCCCGTCTACCTCCTCGACCCCGGATCCTTCTTCTTCTACCCAAGAACTGATCCGACTGATTAGAGCTGTCATGGACGACAGACTGAAGGAGAACCAGGAGTCCATCAGGTCTATGATTGGATCCAGAGAACCGAAGAAGATCTCGGTCAAGGATCTCCCAGCTTGCTCTCATGCCAACCCGTGGAGGTATGCAGAGCATATGGTTATTGCGACCGGCAGGATCTTTGTTAGTGACAAAATCGGCACGGTCCCGTTGGAAGATGTGGAATTCTTCCCAAGCTTCGAGGCCTACCCGGACTGTTACGTCCGGCTTCGTTCCGAACCTGCCTCGAAGGAGGAGACCGAACCTAAAGAAGAGATAGTGTTCGATCTCGCAAAGGCCCAGGCTATGCTAGCCTCCGCATTTAAGAGCAGGGGCTTTACCTGCTCTAAGCTTCCTGCCTTGAGCAAGAAGCATCCTACTTATGTCGCACCCGACACTGCGATTCTTCCATTTTTGGAAAAGGCCTTGGCTGCATGCCTTAAAGCGGCGGAAGAAGGAAAACCCTGCCCTGCACTGGAGGAGTGCAGACCCTTCTCCATCGTGACACCCCCTGACACTAGATAATGGAAAGATGTCCAACATACTTTCGTTGTGGGTAGGCTCGATCCTGACGTTGCCGGACGTCAGTTTAATGAAGACCTCCCTAAGCTCAATGATCACCTCCTTCGCCGGGAACAAGACACGAAGGAGAGGCTTGCAGCGTCTCTTTCTCATCAAGTCCAACTTGAAGTTACGGCCTGTGACACAGCAGTACCCGATCACTACATGGTACTGGCCAAATCCCACTTACTCACGGTAATGAAGGACTTGTACCATTTCATAAAGGCTCGTAGAGCCTGTCGTGAATTCGTGTTTGTCGGTGCCACTGTGAAACACGAACCCCGGAGGCTGATTTCCTCCAACATCTGGGGAAAGCACCTGTTTCCTTCTGACCTTGTCAAGGAAATAACGGACAGAGCCGCCACGGAGAATAGGAACCTTCTCCACAAGTGGGGCATGTCCAGGAAAAGGAAAACCTCTCAGGACGATGGACCTCAGCCTAAGAGGAAACCTCAGAAGCCGAAACCCCAGCAACGTCAACAAAGACGTCAGTTTCCGGGACCCGCTACCTCCCAAGTGGTTGCCCAACCACAACAGACCTTTCAATTGGTCCCCCAACCGGTGTTGTCACAGTCACCGGTCTTCACCCCTGCCTTTGAGCAGCCATCCACTACCTTTCATGCCAGAGGTAGAGGCTCGTCCAGGGGTGCAAGCAGAGACGCCTCTCGTCGTCCCTCCAGAGGTAGAGGAGGAAAGGGAGCTAGCGGCCGAGGCAACAAGTCCTCGGGACACCAGAAGCAATGAAGTGCTTCCGGTGGGAGGAAGACTCCGCCAATTCCAGGATCGTTGGACCTTCGATCCTTGGGCACACAGCATCATCAAGAACGGTCTAGGCTGGAGTTGGGTGCAACCACCCCCAATCTTCCAGCGGTTCTTCCAACAATCGACCCCCATTCTGGAAGAATATGTTCTAGACCTCTTGAACAAGAAGGTGATAAGGAAGGTAAAGTCCACCAGGTTCCAAGGGAGACTGTTTTGCGTTCCCAAGAAGGACTCAGACAAGCTCAGAGTCATTCTGGACTTATCCCCCCTCAACAAGTTCATAGAGAACAACAAATTCAAGATGCTGACGCTTCAACAAATAAGGACCCTTCTGCCTCAAGGTTCCTACACGGTCTCTATAGACCTGGCGGATGCCTATTGGCACATTCCAATGAACCATCACGCTTCCTCCTACCTAGGATTTCGACTCCAAAGGAAAAGCTACGCCTTCCGGGCCATGCCATTCGGCCTCAATGTGGCCCCTCGGATCTTCACAAAGCTGGCGGATGCCATAGTACAACAGCTCCGCCTAAGAAACGTCCAGGTGATGGCCTACCTCGACGACTGGCTAGTCTGGGCTCCATCGCCCGAAGAGTGTACAAAGTCTTGCGACGAAGTTACCCAGTACCTAGAACACCTGGGATTCAAGATCAACGAGAAGAAATCTCGCCTCTCTCCGGCTCAGAAGTTTCAGTGGCTGGGAATCCACTGGAATCTTCAGTCACACCGCCTTTCCATCCCCCAGAAGAAAAGGAAGGAAATAGCAGGGTCTGTCAAGCGACTACTGAAATCCAAACGCATTTCAAGACGACAGCAGGAACGAGTTCTAGGCTCTCTACAATTCGCCTCAGTGACAAACCCAGTGCTTCGTGCACAGCTAAAGGATGCCGCGGGAGTCTGGAGACGATCGGCATCCATCGCTCGAAGAGACCTCAAGAGACGGCTTCCAAACAGACTTCGACGCCTCCTAAAGCCGTGGTCGGAAGCAATGGCCCTGAAAAGGTCCATTCCTCTCCAACACCCTCCTCCTTCACTCAACATCCACACGGATGCCTCACTGGAGGGCTGGGGAGGTCACTCCCACCTGAAACAAGCTCAAGGGACCTGGTCTCCACTATTCAAGACGTTCCACATAAACATCTTGGAGGCCATGGCGGTCCTTCTTACTCTGAAGAAGCTATCCCCGCCGCCCTCGATCCACATCCGTCTAACCCTAGACAACTCGGTGGTAGTTCGTTGTCTCAATCGCCAGGGCTCAAGATCGCCCCAGATAAATCAGGTGCTTCTCCCAATCTTCCGTCTGGCGGAGAAGAAGAAGTGGCACCTGTCTGCAGTTCACCTACAAGGATTCCGCAACGTGACAGCGGATGCTCTATCTCGGACAAACCCGATAGAGTCGGAATGGTCTCTAGACGCAAGATCATTCTCCTTCATCTCTCATCAAGTCCCAGAACTTCAGATAGATCTCTTTGCAACGAGCGACAACAATCAACTTCCTCTGTACGTAGCCCCGTACGAGGACCCCAAAGCAGAAGCGGTGGACGCCATGTCACTGGACTGGAACAGATGGTCGAAGATATACCTGTTCCCTCCCACCAACCTTCTGTTGAAAGTCCTCTCCAAACTGAGAACCTTCAAAGGGACAGCGGCCCTAGTGGCTCCCAAGTGGCCCCGGAGCAACTGGTACCCCCTGGTCCTGGAGCTGCAGCCCAAGCTGATCCCTCTCCCGGGCCCAGTTCTCTCTCAACAAGTACAGAAGTCGACTGTCTTCGCTTCATCATCGAAAATCAAGGACCTTCATCTCATGATTTTCTCTCCCTTGCCGCAAAGAAGAGGTTTGGGATCTCGAAGAAAAGTCTAGACTTCCTAGAGGAATACAAGACCGAATCCACGAGACGGCAATATGAATCATCCTGGAGGAAATGGGTCTCCTTTGTTAAAGCAAAAAATCCTAAAGAAATCACCATTGATTTCTGTATGTCCTTCTTCATTCACCTTCATGGACAAGGATTAGCAGCCAATACGATTTCAACCTGCAAATCGGCTTTGACTAGACCAATTCTATATGCTTTCCAAATTGATCTGTCCAGCGACATCTTTAACAAACTGCCGAAAGCATGTGCTCGCCTACGCCCAGCACCCCCTCCGAAACCGATCTCCTGGTCACTAGACAAGGTGCTCCATTTCGCCTCCAACTTGGACAATGATTCATGCCCCCTCAAGGATCTGACTCAGAAAGTTATATTTTTATTTGCTCTCGCCTCGGGAGCTCGAGTCAGCGAAATAGTGGCATTATCAAGAGAAGAGGGACACATCCTGTTTGCTGATTCAGGAGAAGTGACCCTCTCCCCTGATCCGACGTTTCTCGCCAAAAATGAATTACCCACCAAAAGATGGGGCCCTTGGAGAATATGCCCCCTGAAGGAGGATGTCTCTCTATGTCCAGTAGAGAGCCTCAAGGTCTATCTTCGCAGAACTTCAAACTTTGGTGGAGGCCAACTCTTCAAAGGAGAAACATCGGGCAGCGACCTGTCACTGAAACAATTAAGAGCGAAAATCACCTACTTCATTCGCAGAGCGGATCCGAACAGTACACCCGCTGGTCATGATCCTAGAAAAGTGGCATCTTCTCTGAACTTCTTTCAGAGCATGGACTTTGAGAGCCTTAAAAACTTTACGGGCTGGAAGTCCTCGCGAGTTTTCTTTAAACATTATGCGAAACAAGTGCACGAAATCAAACATTTTGTGGTAGCCGCAGGTAGTGTTATGAAACCTGCACCTAACTCTGCGTAGAACAGTGAGTTACTTGGGACTCTAACTCTTCGGGTGCCTATGTTGACCCTCGAGTGATTCATAGTGATGTCTAAAAACACTTAGTGCTTTTATAACTGTTCTTATCCCAGGTGAAATGTCATAGTGTTACACAAGTGCCGCATGCCTTGAGCATGATGTGTTCTTTAAAGACTTGCGTTCCTCGAGAACGAGTACCTACTAATCCTGAAATTCCCTTTCAGATTCAAGAGCAAGCCTTTATTTCTATGTACATTATTATTACTGTAAATGAACTTTACTTTTGCTGTAAATTATTTAATTTCTGCATTGTGAAATAAAATTTCTATTTTATTACTTATGCGTCTCTTTCAGCTCCTACTTACTATGAAATACATACTGTCATAGTTTTATTTATTCCTCCTTTCTTATGGTCATGAAGAATTTAAGATGTCTATTCCTAAATTATATTCACCTTGCCTCAGTAAGGTTCCTACACGAATACTTACTTCTGATAATCAGGAGATGAACTCTACACACAGTGCCCAACCACCACTGGCCTACTTCAGAATGTTCCTATACAAATATCAAACATTCTGCTTCATCTCTAAGCTCTTAAAAGTTCTTCTGTCAAGATGAATAGCCCTTCAATACCACTTTGACGTCGGCATAGCCCATGGGAACTTCCTACCAATGGGGGGCAGGATATTTCGTTCCTATGGTTCTTACCTAAGATTACTTTGCTGTTTTGTCAATGCCTAGGCACTTAACTCTGGGGGAAAATCTACCACGATACATTGATTCTCTGGTACTCTTCCATCAGGACGCCATGGCTTGAGCCCAAAAAACGGATTTTGAGCGAAGCGAAAAATCTATTTTTGGGTGAGATAGCCATGGCGTCCTGATGGACCCTCCCTACTACTTCGTTCAGTTTGCTCCCACCCTACACAATTGTATCATGGTGATGGGCAGCAACTGGCGCCAGGATAAAGACGCGCGTGACGTCATTAGAGCAATGGCGTCCGTTTGTTTACGTCTCGAGTATCAGTAGTAGCCACGAGTGAGATTAGCTGTGGAACGGCTCCCAGCTATTCTCAGCCCTTACACACCGAAGCGTTAACTCTGTTCGGGGTGGAGATAGCTATGTGGCACGACCAGACATGCGTGTCCCCTGTTGTATTACGATGTCTTAAAGGGAAACCTTTGAGATACTCGCTCCAGAAGTTAGAATTCTGTGATAACCTGTGGTTAAATTCTCTGGGAATATCTTAGTAGTCTTATACCCAAGGAAGCTACCAAACAGGAACCTTCCATCAGGACGCCATGGCTATCTCACCCAAAAATAGATTTTTCGCTTCGCTCAAAATCCGTTTTTTAGTCTGAGTCCGTGTTGTTTGGCTTGGGGCAGAGTCTCCCTCGCTGACCTAACACTTACAAAGGGAGCTGAGCTCCCTTAGGTCACTATCGAAGGTTTCTGTAGTTATGATTCCTTCTTGTGTGATCGACCAGACTAAGTCCTGTTGCTGTTCTCGGGGAGGATAAATCTTCCCTTGGGAGTAGCAACGCCTTCCTTGCTTTGGTGCTCTGGAAGCTGGCAGGTATTATACTACTGCGCTGGCCCTTTCCCTTAGATCTCCCTTAGGCTAAGACAAAGTTCTTGGCTGCGGGTGATCTGTCACTAAAGCAAGGTTGGCAGGACCCTCTTGTCCCTTCCCCCTCTATCTCCGTAATGGCCTAGCCATTACTGTACTGTACCTTGCCGGCCGGCAGAGCTGGCCGGCAGGGGTATTACTGTACCGTATGTCATTCTACTTCTGGACCTAGTATAGGTTGGGATATGGATTGACTAAGCCCATTGCCGGCCGGCAGAGATGCTGGACGGCAAGGGTCTTATGTTTTCGAGTGCTGCCCGGACCTCTCTTGGTCCCTCATCCATGCCTGCCGGCAGAGCCGGACGGCATTGGTCAAGGAAGCCTGAATTAAGTTTCTCCCCTTCCTTATATGCACTCTTTCGGTTGCCGGGCTTGGGGGGTTGTGTACACTCTTATCCCGGCATCCATTCTATTTTCTTCTAGTGCTGTACCTGTCCCGGCTGCCCGCCTATGAGGCCGGCAGCCGGGCAGGTGTAGTCTTCTGGTTCTTTTGCTGCCGGCTGGCATCGGTCTTGTACCTTTGCCGGCCGGCTTATGTCAGTCCTTGTCTGCCGGTCACCAAGAGTGTGGCCGGCAGCTGGGTACTACCTTGTGTAGTTGCTGGCCGGCAATCATTGCCGGCCAACACTGGCTGTTGCTGGCCGGCAGCTGCTGCCGCCGGCACAGGCATTTGAACCAGAGGGCTGCCGCCCTATAGCTGTTAAGTAGTATACTTTAAAGCTAATTGTGGTGTGTGCCGGCCGGCAAAGGCAGGCCGGCACACATCCTCCTATACTGTACTAGTATTCTTCTGTATAGCATATACAGTAAGAAGAAAACTATAGTAAAAGTTTAGGTACAGCACTGTATCTTCTAACACTATTGTGTTTTCTTACACAGCCCTTTGCTATTGCCCTCAGACAGGAAGCAGAGTTCTTCCCCGTCTATTATCCAGGATTTTAAAATCATTGCCTAGGTGTGAGCTCCACCTGTTTCCTCTGGAAACCTTGCATTGGTTACTCTAGTAGAGATAAACCATTTTGATTTTATTATCTGGAAGGCTGCAACAATGGGTTGTGAGGGAAACACAAGTGTGTGTCTTTCATTTATGAATTGTTATGCTATACTATGCATATCCAGTGATACATAGTTCACTTGATACTCATGGAAATTTCTTCTCTTTACAGGAGGACCCTCCGAAGTGCGGAAATGTTTTCTGCAATGTCCGCAGCAAGAACCTCTGCGGACATGAGTGTTGTAGGAGACACGCAGCATGCGCTGTCTCCAAGGATGATCTCCAGTATTGGGACCCTCAGGTATGTACTGTATGCACTAACCTGATTACTGAGGCTTTTGATTCCCCTAGAACGGCGGAATCAAGGGATATAGCTAGGGAAAAGCTTCGTACTTGGGTAAGGGCCTTCAAGAAGAACACCTCTGGCCCTTATCTTCCAAGTGAGAAGATGAGGGCGTATCTTTTTCCCCAGGCATCAGCTGAGGCAGTGATTCCCCAGCCTCAAGAGGAGATCCTTCAAGATCAAGTCCAGGTGGACGAGGAAGTCGCAGATGCGATGCAAGACATCCAGTTGTGTGACAGGATGTCTGACCTGGACGAACGTTTGGAAGAAGACCTCCTGGCAGAAGGTCAGGATCAAGTTCAAACCCCGGATGTCGTAGAGGATGAGGTCGACGAGGTGTCGGCTACTCCGGTTCAGATGCCGGAGCCTATCCCCTCAACATCGGCTGGCCTCCCAGTAGAACTGGGACAGGCCCTCTCTTCGATTGTTGGAATGATCCAACAAATGCAGAAGGAGAATCAGGAGAAGGCGGCTGCAATGGAACTGCGTATGCAGTCCCTGGCAGAATCACATGGGCCCCGGAAAAGGCTCAATGTGAAAGACCTTCCCATATGCTCAGATGCTAACCCATGGAGGTATGCTGAGCACATGCCGATGACGACTGGAAAGATCGTCATCTCGGATAAGCTGGGTTCAGTTCCCCTAGAGGAGGTAGAATTCTGGCCCAGCAAGGCATCATATCCGGACTGCTATGTCCGGCTGAGAAAAGAACCAGCTTCAAGGGAGGAGACAGAGCCGAAGGAGGTCGTTGTTATGGACCACGCTAAGGCTCAAGCCCTACTCTCATCCTCGATGAAAGAGAGGGGCTTCTCGAATTCGAAGGTAGCTGCATTGAGCAAGAAGCTCCCTTCGTTTGTGTCCTCTCCTGATAGAGCCTTCCCCTTTTTACAGAAAGGGTTTGCGGCTGTCCTAAAGGCAGTCGAGGCCGGCAAGCCTTGCCCCTCCCTGGAGGAGTGTAAACCCTTGTCGCTGGCTCTACCTATGGACCACAAAGACTGGAAGGATGTCCATCTGACATTCTCAGTGGGAAAGTTGGAGGCTGATATTGCCGGACGGCAATTCGGCGAGGACCTCCCCAAGCTGTCCGAATCTCTTTTACGAAGAGAGTTCGAGACAAAAGAAAGACTGGCTGCCTCAATGTCTCATCAGACTACTCTCGAGACGATGGCAAGTGACCCCAAGGTCCATGAAATGTTCATGGTAGTGGCTAAGTCTCACTTAGCCACAGTGACGAAGGACCTTTATAGCTTCGTCAAGGCAAGGAGAGCTTGCAGGGAGTTCGTGTTCACCGGGGCTTCGGTGAGACACGAGCCAAGGAAGTTAATCTCCTCCAACATTTGGGGAAAAGACCTTTTCCCTACCGATGTGGTCAAAGAGGTTGTTGATAAGGCCGCCGTGGAGAATAGAAATCTTCTCCAGAAGTGGGGCCTGGCTATCAAAAGAAAATCTTCCCCGGATGAGGGTCCTCAACCAAGAGGAAGAATATGAAGACTAGGCTACCATTTCGGCCAGCCAAGCCTTATAGACAGCAACAGCAACTGCAATTGCCTTTGCCTCCAGTGCCCCAGATGGTGGCACAAACCCCGACTGCCTTTCAGTGGGTACCCCAGGCTGTGCCAGGTCAGTCAACCACATTCGCCCCAACGTTCGAAGGACAGTCTTCTTCCTTTCGTGCAAAACCTAAAGGAGCAGCCAGAGGCTCGTCTAGGCGCCCCTCAAGGGGAAGGGGATTCAGAGGTGGTCGTGGTCAGGGAGGCAAGACCTCAGGACGGCAGTCCAAGTGAAATGATACTGGTAGGAGGGAGACTGATGAAATTTTGGGATCGCTGGACCTTCGATCCCTGGGCCCAAAGCCTACTCAAGAATGGACTGGGTTGGAGCTGGTACAGCACTCCACCCCCATGCCTTCGGTTTTTCCAACACTCCACCCCCATTTTGGAGGAGTACGTTCAAGAACTGTTGGAGAAAAATGTTATCCGAAAGGTGAAGTCCATCAAATTCCAAGGGAGGCTGTTTTGTGTTCCCAAGAAAGACTCGGAAAAGCTCAGAGTCATTCTGGACTTGTCACCACTCAACAAGTTCATAGTGAATTGCAAATTCAAGATGCTAACACTGCAACACATAAGGACCTTACTGCCCAAGAGGGCATACTCAGTCTCTATAGACTTGTCAGACGCCTATTGGCACATTCCAATCTGCCGTCGACTCTCCCCCTACCTAGGGTTCAGGCTACAACGGAAACTGTACGCCTTCAGAGCCATGCCATTCGGGCTAAACATAGCCCCAAGGATTTTCACGAAGCTTGCGAGCGCAGCTCTCAAACAATTACGCCTAAAGGGAATTCAGGTAGTAGCCTACCTGGACGACTGGCTGGTGTGGGCAGCATCCGAGACCGAATGCTTGCAAGCTTCCAGTCAGGTGATCCAGTTCCTAGAGTACCTAGGCTTCAAGATCAACAAGAAAAAGTCTCGACTTTCTCCATCCCAAAAGTTCCAGTGGCTGGGAATCCACTGGGACCTTTTGTCACACAGTTTCTCCATCCCAATGAAGAAAAGGAAGGAGATAGCGGGCTCTGTCAAGAGACTTCTAGATTCCGAAAGGATATCAAGACGCGAACAGGAGAGGGTACTAGGCTCTCTCCAGTTTGCTTCAGTGACAGACCCAGTGCTAAGAGCACAGCTAAAGGATGCAACCGGAGTTTGGAGAAGGTATGCATCAAACGCGCGAAGAGACCTGAGAAGACCAGTGCCGCCTCGGCTACGTACTCTTCTCAGACCTTGGTCCCAAGCCAGACATCTAAAGAAGTCGGTTCTTCTTCAGCCACCTCCCCCGTCGATGACGATTCATTCAGACGCCTCAAAGGAGGGATGGGGAGGTCACTCTCATCGGAAAAAAGTCCAGGGGACTTGGTCCAAGCTATTCAGGACCTTTCATATAAACTTTCTAGAAGCTATGGCAGTGCTCCTTACCTTAAAGAAAGTCTCCCCGCGTCACTCGATCCACATAAGATTGGTGACAGACAGCGAGGTGGTTGTGAGATGCTTGAATCGACAAGGGTCGAGGTCACCACCTCTCAACCAAGTG
Organism: Palaemon carinicauda; assembly: GCF_036898095.1. Lineage (NCBI taxonomy): Eukaryota > Metazoa > Arthropoda > Malacostraca > Decapoda > Palaemonidae > Palaemon > Palaemon carinicauda. Next base: position 20,673 of record NW_027170260.1, read on the forward strand.
ATGTTAGCCATTTTCCGATTGGCGGAAAAGAAGAAGTGGTACCTGTCGGCAGTTCACCTTCAAGGAGTCCGCAATGTGACAGCGGACGCTCTATCCAGGTTCACACCGATAGAGTCGGAATGGTCCTTAGACGCAGGATCATTTTCCTTCATTCTGAATCAAGTCCCAGAACTGCAAATAGACCTCTTTGCGACGAAAGACAACAAGAAGTTGCCCCTGTACGTGTCCCCGTACGAGGACCCCTTAGCGGAAGCAGTGGACGCAATGTCCCTCGACTGGAACAGATGGTCCAGGATTTATCTGTTCCCTCCTCACAACCTTCTGTTGAGGGTCCTCAACAAACTGAGATCCTTCAAGGGGGTAGCGGCAATAGTGGCCCACGAGTGGGCGAACAGTATGTGGTTCCCCTTGGCGTTGGAACTACAGATGAAGTTCGTGCCGCTACCACATCCAGTTCTGACCCAGCGAGTCCAGAAGTCGACTGTCTGCGCTTCATTACAGAAAACCCAGACCCTGCAGCTCATGATTTTCTCGCCCTAGCGGTGAGAAAGCGCTTCGGGATTTCGAAAGCCAGCATAGACTTCCTAGAGGAATACAAGTGCAAATCGACTAGAAGGCAATATGAGTCATCTTGGAGAAAATGGGTGGCCTTTGTAAAGGCAAAGAATCCGCAGGAGATCTCAACAGATTTCTGCTTATCTTTCTTCATCCACCTCCATGGCCAAGGATTGGCAGCTAACACGATTTCAGTGTGTAAATCGGCTTTGATGAGACCCATTTTATTTGCCTTCCAGATCGACCTAGGTAACGAGATCTTTAATAAAGTTCCGAAAGCCTGCGCTAGGCTCAGACCTTCAGCACCTCCAAAGCCCATCTCATGGTCTTTAGACAAAGTTCTTCATTTCGCCTCCTTGTTGAGCAATGAAGAATGTGCGTTAAAGGATTTGACGCAAAAAGTTATTTTCCTATTTGCACTCGCGTCCGGGGCCAGGGTTAGTGAGATCGTAGCCCTCTCGAGAGAGGCAGGTCGTGTTCAGTTCCTGGATGGGGGGGGGGAGCTGAACCTGTTTCCGGATCCTACGTTTCTCGCCAAGAATGAGTTACCCACCAACAGGTGGGGTCCCTGGAGAATCTGCCCTCTGAAAGAAGATGCATCTCTATGTCCAGTAGAATGCCTAAAGGTCTATCTTCGTAGAACTTCAGACTTCAAGGGTAGTCAACTATTCAGGGGAGAAACATCAGGCTCAAATTTATCTCTGAATCAACTCAGAGCGAAAATGACATATTTTATTCGCAGAGCGGATCCTGACAGTACACCCGCAGGTCACGATCCGAGGAAAGTTGCCTCATCCCTAAATTTCTTTAATTGTATGGATTTTGAACATCTCCGTTCATACACGGGCTGGAAGTCTTCCAGGGTGTTCTTTCGCCACTATGCGAAGCAAGTAGAGGAACTTAAGAGATCTGTGGTAGCAGTGGGTCGTGTAGTTAACCCTACTGTTTAACTCTGCGAGGAACAGTGGTCTTAATTGGGACGATTAAGTCCAGGGTGAGTGTGTAGGTACATACTGTACTACAAACTAAATAAGGGCACCAAGTGCCCATATAGACTGTTCCTTCTTTCAAAGGTGAACCTTGCATAAGTTCAGACATGTGTGCCAAGCGTTTCTAACGCTAATGTGATTGATTTGTAATACAGATTTTTTATGACTTGATACCTTGGTATCTCATTAAAGTGGTGTTTAATGGTTTTTCTTTCAGATAAACAAGTTCTGTTTACTATCATACTTATGCTTAAAGTTTTGGGTTACCCTCTTTTATATAAATA
>NW_027170261.1:12500-17500 GCF_036898095.1 Palaemon carinicauda
GAGGGGGAGTATTCATACCATGGTGCAATGCGGGTTTGCGTGCGTGCGTATCTAATAATTATGCCGTCATTTCTAACGGATCGCTTACAATAGTATATATATATATATATATATATATATATATATATATATATATATATATATATATATATACACACATATATATATATACACACACATATATATATATATATATATATATATGTATATATATATATATATATATATACTGTATGTGAAATCTAAAAAAATTAGAAAAAAATATCGTACACGTAATAAGAAAGAAATCTGTACAAGACATCAACAAACTTTATTAACAGTCATTAATAACCTTTAAAAATTTCCTTTATTCAAATTCGGATCCAAAACCATAGACCTGAGCACAACCCCTTTAAATAATTTCACCGAAATCCATTCGTAATAATCTCTTGACGCAGACCTACCTCAAACTCAAGTAACGTTTTTGAAATATCTTCAAATAACGTTTTTGAAATATTCAAATAGTTTTGAAAATATCTTTAAATAACATTTTGGATATATCTTCAAATAACGTTTTTGAAATATCTTTAAATAACACTTTGAAAATGTCTTCATATAACGTTTTTTTAAATATCACCAAATAACATTTTCAAAATACATTAAAAATTCGTTTTTAAGTATCTCCAAATAAAGTTTTTGAAATATCTCCAAATAAAGTTTGTGAAATATCTTCAAGAAACGTTTTCTGAATATATTCAAAGAACTTTTTTGAGATATCTTCAATTAACGTTTATGAAATAACTTCAAATGACGTTTTGGAAATATCTTAAAATAACGTTTTTAGATATCTTCAAATAAAGTTTTTAAATACCTTCAAATAACATTTTTGAAATATCTTCAATTAAAATTTTGGAAATATCTACATTCAACATTTCTGAAATATATTCAATAACGTTTTTGAAATGTCTTCAAATAACGTTTTTATATACCTTAAATTAATGTTTTTTAAATGTCTGCTAATAACATTTTTAGATATCTTCAAATAAAGTTTTTGAAATATCTTCAAATGGAGTTTTTGAAACATCTTCAAATGAGGTATTTTAAATATCTTCAAATAACGTTTCAGAAATATCTTCAAATAATGTTCCAGAAATATCTTCAAATAACATTATTGAAATATTTTCCAATAACATTATGGAAATATTTTCGAATCACGTTTTTTAAATATCTTCAAATATCGTTTTTAAAATATCTTGAAATAACGTTTTTGAAATACCTTCAAATAACGTTTTTGAAATACCTACACATAACGTTTTTTTTAATATCTTCAAATAATGTTATTGAAATACCTTCAAATCACATTTTTGAAATATCTTCCAATAACATTTTTGAAATATCTTCCAATAACATATTGAAAATTTCTTCAAATAACGCTTTTAGAAATATCTTCTAATAAAATTTTGTAATATCTTCAAATAAAATTTTTGAAATACCTTCAAATACCGTTTTTTAAATATCTTCAAATATCGTTTATGAAATAATACGTAACCAGAAATAAAAATATAAACAACAACAGGAGTCAACTAAATCTCATAATATTGAAAGGTGAATCAAGATGCCACATTATTTCACCACTGAATCACAAAAACATTTTTAATTACCTTTTAAACAGTTATAAACACCTCACTTGTTTTTCCCAAACATTTATCATACGTAATCAGCTATTTTTCCTGAGAAGAGCAGTACGCGTGGCACTCAGACACTTTAAAAAGACTAATATCAAGTCTTAATGTAATCTATTTTTTTTTTTCAGATAAATAAGTGACTCACGCGATTTATCAATACTAAGACGTGGTTTGTTTATGACTGGGACTGAATCTATCTTTATCTTTGGCCGTGTCACTTTATTTGTGTGTAAAGTTTTTATTGATAAAAAATAATTCCTTAGTAAATTGTATTTTTAGGAAATTATATATATATATATATATATATATATATGCATGTATGAATGTATGTATAATATATATATATATATATATATATATATATATATATATATATATATATATATATATATATATATATATATATATATATATATATATATATATATACACATATATATATATATATATATATACACACATATATACATATACATACATCTATTAAGTTTACTGTTTTTACAATTATTTGTTATATCGTTGTCATTCTTATCCGTTCCAATAATAATAATAATAATAACAACAACAACAACAACAGGCTATAATCCTATCTCTCCTGATTTTTATTTTGTATATAACTCCATCTTTGATCACATTTTAGCAGGAATAAGTTACTAATAAACTAACAAACAGATCCCCCCATCCCCCCCCCCAAAAAAAACAGACAAACACACACACACACAACCACCTCCTCGTCGAAGGTGATAATAATGACCTTATGTTTTCATTCTCGAACCACCTGAAGAGGAATCATGTGTCTGGCTTTATCAGGGGCCCACGTCAAGATCCTTGATTAGACGTTTGACTTTTGAGCTCCGGACACTCGAAATATTCCGTCTTTAATCAATGGTTTTGTTATTCGGTGTTATTCGGCGTTATTCGAGTCGGTTCGTAGCGACGGGCGTTACGTGGCGTGCTATAAATAACGGTGTTTTCATCGGAGATTCGGAGATGATATTCATTTTTAGTATTATCAGGTTTTACAGCGATTACGTTCAAAGGTTCGCGGGTGGAAATGTGTAATGTTTTCTCAGTCAAAAATGTGGGTTTCTAATTATTAATTGTTATCATTATAAATATTAAATACCTTTAATAATTATGAAACCATTTAAATATTTAAACCTGACAACACTTTCTAATAATTTCCTTTTAAATATACATCCCGGGAGGAAATGTGTAATGTTTTCTCAGTCAAAAATGTGGGTTTCTAATTATTAATTGTTATAATTATAAATTTTAAATATCATTAATAATCATGAAACCATTAAAAAATTCAAATCTGACAACACTTATTAACAATTTCCTTTCAAATATACTGTACATTACTCCTTTTTGTACTCATACCTTGTTAAAATCATGTTTCAATTCCATTAGTTATTAGTAATTAATTGATTGATTGATTTAAAGTTTTCAGGCATCCTGACATATATTAGTAATAAAATATTAGTACTCGTGATTAGGTTTCTCTATTAAAACATAGATTCCAACAAAAGTAACAAAAGGTATTATTTCTAAAAATTGTAAATGCAATGGCTTGAGAAAATCGACTGGAACCAATCACAGATATAGCATATGAGACTGGCTCCTTCCTTTCTCTTCTACAATACATAAATTGTTAATTTTCTTTAAGGCCTTAAGCAGCGCCTCCTTTCTATCACTCACAAGCGCAATTGACTCTATCTATAATAGTTAAATGATTTAGAGAAAGTGACCATGCCTACAAGTTTTCATCCAAATTATAATTTTAAATTTTTCTTTAAATTCAAATTTACTGCCTTATTCAATTACTTTGATGTGCCATTGCCACTAATTCATATTATTATTATTATTATTATTATTATTATTATTATTATTATTATTATTATATAATACTAGCTAAGCTACAACCCTAGTTGGAAAAGCAAGATGCTATAAGCCCAAGGGCTCCAACAGGGAAAAAATAGCCCAGTGAGGAAAAGAAATAAGGAAATAAATAAATGATGAGAAAAAAAATAATAATAAATCATTCTAAAAACAGTAACAACAAAACAGATATGTCATATAAAAACTATAGAAGACTTGTGTCAGCCTCACTGAATAGAGAGATAGCAGTACAGTCCTAAATGGAAATAAACTACAGTATGTACGTCAAAATAATACAGGAAAATATCCTGAACTGTAATATTTCCAAAGCACATGATAGGGATATAACATAAATAACTACTTAAGTGACAGAAATAAAAGCTGACTACATTAAAGTTACCTTTGGACAATAGAAGCCGAGGAAATAAAAGTATAAGATAGGACATTTGAATGGAAGGGAAACCTTCAAAGTACAGTAGACTTGTCAGAAAGTTTAAGACAGTGTAAGAGGAAACAAGATAAAGCTCCCATTACATATGAATATATTAATTTCCGAGAAGGAAATGTAGGAGTAGTAGTAGAAGTAGTAGTTGTTGTTGTTGTTATATTAGTAGTAGTGGTTGTTGTTGTTGTTGTTGCAGCAGAAGCAGTAGTAGTAGTTGTTGTTGTTGTGGTGGTAGTAGTAGTAGTAGTAGTAGTAGTAGTAGTAGCATCAGCAGTAGTAGTAGTAGGAGGAGGAGGAGGAGGAGGAGGAGGAGGAGGAGGAGGAGTAAATGATAATAACAGCATCTTTTTATCCAGAAAACCAATTCTAAAGGACTTTGAAACAAGACATCTCTAGCAATTCATTCTTCTTGTTTGCAATAAATAAGTTGTCAATAATTAAAAAAACATGACCAATAGCAAGTTACATCACAAAAGAGATATCAAAACTTGAATTTAATCTTTTTATCTATCAGAATTTTCATCACTATTATTCATCAACTACAATATCTTCAGGCTTATAATAAAGTACAGCTGGACACGGGCATCCAGGAAACACCACGCTCTCAGGAAGCCACCCTGTGGCACCCTTACTGAGCGGCGAGTAACCAATTAAATAGTGTAGGGAGAAATGGCAGAGGTGCTGGGCGGAGCTATACACAAGAACTCTCCGCTCAGTAATGGTGTGGCAGGGTGCTAATCCTCAGAACAAGGTGTGCCAGGAATTTTTGTGTTCAACTGTACATCTCAAGAAAATGTGTACTTTCTAAGTCAGTACATTGATTAGAAATTACATACATATTTACTGTCGTATATTGTAGCTGTAAGAATAGATAAGTCTGATAGACAGTGGAGACGATCTTACATAACTCTTTAGGAAGCAACACTGATCGTAGTTTAACTTTGCATAAAGAGAAAGAAATAAGCGCTACAGCTTAAAGTTAACATCTAGATACAATCATTGAATTATCA
>NW_027170262.1:7500-10000 GCF_036898095.1 Palaemon carinicauda
ATTTCTTACACCCATTCTCTCCCTCACCACTTCGTTCCTAACCCTATCTACTCGAGATACACCAGCCATACTCCTCAGACACTTCATATCAAACACATTTAATTTCTGTCTCTCCATCACTTTCATTCCCCACGACTCCGATCCATACATCACAGTTGGTACAATCACTTTCTCATATAGAACTCTCTTTACATTCATGCCCAACCCTCTATTCTTTACTACTCCCTTAACTGCCCCCAACACTTTGCAACCTTCATTCACTCTCTGACGTACATCTGCTTCCACTCCACCATTTCCTGCAACAATAGACCCCAAGTACTTAAACTGATCCACCTCCTCAAGTAACTCTCCATTCAACATGACATTCAACCTTGCACCACCTTCCCTTCTCGTACATCTCATAACCTTACTCTTACCCACATTAACTCTCAACTTCCTTCTCTCACACACCCTTCCAAATTCTGTCACTAGTCGGTCAAGCTTCTCTTCTGTGTCTGCTACCAGTACAGTATCATCCGCAAACAACAACTGATTTACCTCCCATTCATGGTCATTCTCGCCCACCAGTTTTAATCCTCGTCCAAGCACTCGAGCATTCACCTCTCTCACCACTCCATCAACATACAAGTTAAACAACCACGGCGACATCACACATCCCTGTCTCAGCCCCACTCTCACCGGAAACCAATCACTCACTTCATTTCCTATTCTAACACATGCTTTACTACTTTTGTATAAACTTTTCACTGCTTGCAACAACCTTCCACCAACTCCATATAACCTTATCACATCCCACATTGCTTCCCTATCAACTCTATCATATGCTTTCTCCAGATCCATAAACGCAACATACACCTCCTTACCTTTTGCTAAATATTTCTCGCATATCTGCCTAACTGTAAAAATCTGATTCATACAACCCCTACCTCTTCTAAAACCACCCTGTACTTCCAAGATTGCATTCTCTGTTTTATCCTTAATCCTATTAATCAGTACTCTACCATACACTTTTCCAACTACACTCAACAAACTAATACCTCTTGAATTACAACACTCATGCACATCTCCCTTACCCTTATATAGTGGTACAATACATGCACAAACCCAATCTACTAGTACCATTGACAACACAAAACACATATTAAACAATCTCACCAACCATTCAAGTACAGTCACACCCCCTTCCTTCAACATCTCAGCTTTCACACCGTCCATACCAGATGCTTTTCCTACTCTCGTTTCATCTAGTGCTCTCCTCACTTCCTCTATTGTTATCTCTCTCTCATTCTTACCTCCCATCACTGGCACCTCAACACCTGGAACAGCAATTATATCTGCCTCCCTATTATCCTCAACATTCAGCAAACTTTCAAAATATTCCGCCCACCTTTTCCTTGCCTCCTCTCCTTTTAACAACCTTCCATTTCCATCTTTCACTGTCTCTTCAATTCTGGAGCCAGCCTCCCTTACTCTCTTCACTTCTTTCCAAAACTTCTTCTTATTCTCTTCATATGACTGACCCAATCCCTGACCCCACCTCAGGTGAGCTGCCCTCTTTGCCTCACGTACCTTGCGCTTTACTTCCACCTTTTTCTCTTTATATTTTTCATACTTCTCTATACTATTACTCTGCAGCCATTCTTCAAAAGCCCTCTTTTTCTCTTCCACTTTCACCTTCACTCCTTCATTCCACCATTCACTGCCCTTCCTCATGCTGCCTCCAACAACCTTCTTGCCACATACATCACTTGCAATCCCAACAAAATTTTCTTTTACTAACTTCCATTCCTCCTCTAAATTACCAGTTTCTCTTACTCTCACCTCATCATATGCCATTTTCAACCTTTCCTGATATTTACTTTTTACCCCCGGTTTTATTAGCTCTTCAATCCTCACTACCTCCCTTTTACATCCACCTACTCTATTCCCCCACTCTTTTGCTACAACTAATTTTCCTTCCACCAAAAAATGATCAGACATACCGTTAGCCATACCCCTAAACACGTGCGCGTCTTTCAATCTTCCAAACATTCTTTTAGTTACCATTAATGCCCTTTCTACTACTCTTCCATTTGCCAGTCTTACCCACGTATACTTATTCTTATCTTTCTTTTTAAAGAAGCTAGCACCTATTACCATCTCTTGTTCAACACACATGTCTACCAGTCTCTCACCACTCTCATTTTCACCTGGTACGCCATACTTCCCAATGACACCTTCTACCTCTCCAGCGCCCACTCTAGCATTTAAGTCACCCATAACAACTACATAATTCCTTCTACCCAGTCCTTCTACACACCTAGTTAAATCATTCCAGAACTCATTCCGATCTTCTTCACTTTTCTCACTACCTGGCCCATACGCACTGACAAACGCCCAACATTCCCTACACAACCTAACCCTTACCCACATTAACCTAGATGATATCTCCTTCCATTCCACTACTTTACCTGTCATCCATTCACTCAGCAATAACGCCACACCCTCTCTCGCTCTTCCC
>NW_027170263.1:7500-12500 GCF_036898095.1 Palaemon carinicauda
AATCTGCACTCTTTGGTGTAGATGCAACAGTTCCTCCTTTACTTAAACCAAATGGCTCAGTCACTCACTGTCCAAAGGAAAAGGCAACCCTTTTGGCTGATGTTTTTGACAGTAAACAGAGTAATGAAAAAACTTGAACTTCCTCATTCCTGTTTTCCTGAGGCTAAACTAACTAGTTTAGCTTTTCGATCTCGTGAGATTAAAGCTCTGTTGATGGACCTTGATGCTTATGGAGGTTGTAGACCCAAATGGTATTTTTCCTTTGTTTTTTATAAAGACAGCAGATTTCTTAGCTCCAAAGTTATCTGTTATTTTGCGGAAGTTAGCAAGAAGAGGAGCTTTTTAGCACTAGTTGGAGAATTGGTAATGTTACTCCTCTATGTAAATGTGTTTGTGGTAGCTCAAGTCCCACTGATTACCGCCCAATTTCCATAACTCCCATATTATCTAAAGTTTTTTGAACGTCTTCTGGCAAAACGTCTTAATAGGTTTGCTGAAGGTAATCATCTACTCCCTAGTTTGCAATTTGGTTTTCGTAAATGCCTTGGAGCATGTGATGCCCTTCTTACAATCTCCAATGCTGTACAGAAATCCCTTGATTATGGTCGGGAAGTTCGTGTGATTGGCCTTGATTTTAGTGCTGCCTTTGACCGTGTTAATCACGAGGCCCTTGTTTTCAAACTGAAACAGTTTGGAGTGGGTGGGTCGTTTCTTAGCATTATTACTGATTTTTTAAGTAATAGATCTCAAAGAGTTATTGTTGATGGGCACCATAGTGATTATAGGAATGTAATATCCGGTGTTCCACAGGGTAGTGTTTCTTGGCCCATTACTTTTCATACTATATACACATGACACGTGGTTTGGCCTAGAAAACAAGCTTGTTGCATATGCAGATGATGCTACTCTCTTTGCATCAATTCCATCCCCTGAATGTAGATCTAGGGTTGGTGAATCCCTTAATAGACATTTAGTTAAAATTAGTGCATGGTGCAAATTATGGGGTATGAAGTTGAATCCTAACAAAACTCAAAGTATGATTGTAAGTAGGTCAAGGACGGTGGTTCCTCAACATCCGGATCTCAGTATTGATAATGTTTCTTTAAATATGTATGACTCTTCCAAATTTTAGGTGTGATTCTCGACAGTAAATTTACTTTTGAGAAACATATAAGGTCTGTGTCTTCTTCAATTTCACAAAAAATAGGCTTATTGAGAAAGTCTTTCAAGATTTTCGGTGATCAATCTATTCTGAAAAAGTGTTTTAATTCTTTCATTCTACCTTGTTTTTGAGTATTGTTCTCCTGTCTGGTCTTCAGCTGCTGATTCTCATCTTAATTTGCTGGACAGAAACTTACGGTCTATTAAATTTCTTATTCCTGATCGAGATATTAATATCTGGCACCGTCGTTCAATTAGTTCATTATGTATGTTGCATAAGATTTTTCACAACTCTGACCATCCTTTACATTCAGATCTCCCTGGACAATTCTATCCTGTTCGTAATACTAGGCAGGCAGTTAATTCTAATAGCCAGGCCTTTCTCCATCACGAGGCTCAATACTACGCAGTACTCTAGAAGTTTCATTCCAGCTTTGACCAAGTTGTGGAATGATCTTACTAATCGGGTGTTGAATCAGTAGAACTTCAAAAGTTCAAAGTTGGAGCAAATGCTTTTTTGGTGACCAGGCGGACATAGTCTTTTTATAGTTTATTTATGACATATTTGTTTTTGATGTTGTTGATAGTTTATTATATGACATGTCTGTTTTGACGTTGTTTCTTATTTAGAATGATTTAGTGTTAATTTGTTCTCTTCATTTATTTATTTCCTTATTTCCTTTCCTCACTGGGCTATTTTTCCCTTTTGGAGCCCCTGGGCTTATAGCATCTTGCTTTTCCAACTAGGGTTGTAGCTTGGATAATAATAATAATAATAATAATAATAATAATAATAATAATAATAATAATTGCAAAGATCCAGGGAAGAAAGAGAAGACGATGGATTGATGAGCTAAGGAAATCTGTTGGTAATAGAATGGCATAGTAAGACCATAAACAGACACGAGTGGAGGACATATACGAGGCTGGTCTCCTAGTAAAAATTGGAGAGAGAGAGAGAGAGAGAGAGAGAGAGAGAGAGAGAGAGAGAGAGAGAGGTAAATGTGTGTAATCTAGTTAAATGGTAATTCAAAGCGATATACGGTATATGAATGTTCAGTCAACTGCTAAATAAATTGAGAAAATTAAACTTTTACTTCAAAGGAAAATTTTTCCCAATAATGCAATTTTCCTCAAATGTTTTCAGCATTTTAACGCCATTATAGATACGGCCCTTTTAGATTTCAGCTGCACCCGGTATATATACATAGATTATAATGGGATTGCATATATTATATATATATACATAAATATTATATATATATATATATATATGTGTGTGTGTGTGTGTGGAAACATTTTCACACGAACACACACGCACACACACATACACACATATATATATATATATATATATATAGTTATATTATATATATATATATATATATAATTTATATACTATTATATATATTATATTATATATATGTAAATATATATATATATATATATATTATCTATATATTTATAAACATATATATAGATATTGGCTGTAAATTACCATAGATGTATAATTATATATATTTGTACATACAAAATATATATCAATATATATACACGCATACATATGTGTATACAATTACATACACATACATATTTTTTTATTCATAGTGATATGTATTATATGTAGATCAATAGATATGCATAAATATATATGGAATTATATACACACACACACACACACACACAACATATATATATATACTATATATATATACACACACACACACACACATATATATATATATTATATATATATATCATGGATCTGTGTCTGAGAACCAAAATTATAATGCATTATATATTATGGCTGGCATGATACACAACCTCTTGAGTTCAAAACTTACCTGTTTGTTTTTACATAAATCTGTTAATCTTGAAATATCAATACCCGAGCTCAGAAAAAGGTTATATAACTCCCACACAGCAATATATGTAAACACTGAATATCCAAAGGTTTCTTAAATGCACTCAAAACCAAAAGTGGATAATTATTATTAAGAATAATTCAAAACCAACGGGTGAGTACTGTGATAAACACTGGAGATTAAAATAATACACTCTTTACGAACTGTTATCTATAATAATTACAACACTTTGGAGGAATTTAAATGAAAAAATAAATAAATTACTCAAAATATTAAGTCCGAACAAAACTTAGATTAAGACCAAAAATATTACGCTCTGAAAATTATAAATCACTTGACTTGAAATTAAATCTGAATAAAACCTCAGACTAAGACAAAAGAAATAATTACACTCTAATGCTTAAACTCTTAAAGAAGTTATATGAAGTAACTGATAAACTTATTAACTTCCCGTACTTTCATAAAATCTTATTGGGCCAGTTACAAAGATTTACACAATGGCAACACTCACCCCATCATAATGAATTTAAAATCACCTTTATTGTCTTTCGTATCTTTTCAACATATGATTACGTTGGGCACACAATCACTTTGGTGAGGACACATAATAGGTACTAAAAGAGAGAGGATGTATAATTGGCTCTTTCACAGGATAGCTGTTTCACTTCTGTCCCTAAGCATCCCTGTGGGGCTTATATATGGACTTAGTTACTTCCTGAATATTCTACATCCTAGATCTGGAAGCTTGGGGTTGGCCCAAGAGTGACACCAGAGTTACAAACAATCCCATATCAAACAGGAGAGTCAACCTTGCGCATGGCAACTCTCTCTCTCAGCTGGCTCGGCCCACCTAACATTCTTGGAAATAAAAAAAAAAAAAAAAGATAAAATGTCACACTGGAGTTTTCGAGAACCTTTCAAAACATGTGGCAAATATAAGAATTCATGTTTTGTCACAAAACATTACGTAATACCTCATTAAAATTAAAAAAGATATTTGCATAAACCACTGGTCAAATCTTGTATTGAACATATAACACTCTTAATCAACTTGCGTAATACTTTGTAACAAAATACGTGATATATTAAGTTATTTCTTAAAAAATAACGTAAATATACATAACCTGACTTGAAGGAAGAATACAAATAAATTAACAGCGAAAGTCTTACGTAATTTACATATCGGACTTATACCTACATGAAAGGAACTCGCCTTAGGAGCTGGTTATTTACCATATATACCCAAATGAAATATATAAATGAAATACATTAGTCAATTATTTCCTCTACACTAGACCAACTTCTTGAGTATATATATATATATATATATATATTATACATAATATATATATATATATATATATAGATAGATAGATAGATAAATAGATATATAAGTATATATATATATATATATATATATGTATATATATATATATATATATAGATAGATAGATAGATAGATAGATAGATAGATATATATATATATATATATATATATGTTACAGTCAAACTCCGAAATCAGTTATTTCGTGAAATGACTAAAACTGTCAGTCCTTACATGTAATGCCTGTAGGGGTTAGTACGTTCATGAAATGACTGATAATTCTAGTCATTTTTGAAATGACTGATTTATTGTAATTTTTGTTACACCATATGCTGTTATACTTTAGGCAAAGTGTGAATTAGTATTTTAACTCGTTTCTGCTATCTGCGAAATAACTCCAGCCACGAATATTAATTGTCATTTTTGTAGCACAATATGGCTGTTATACCTTAGGCAAAGTGTGAATTCGTATTTTGACTCGGTTCCGATATCTACGAAACAACTCCGGCCACGAATATAGTACACATTACTCTCGCCTCCCTTACTACAAGATCAGTTTATTCTAGTACCTTGACAAGATGTCTGAGAGCATAGAGTTAAGATTTCGTGAAGAGGTATTATCTAGGTATGAGAAGTGTTCCAAGTATCTC
>NW_027170263.1:25000-28734 GCF_036898095.1 Palaemon carinicauda
AGCTGAGTAAACCAGTTGCAATCCTTGCAGCAGGACATCAAAGCTGCTTTGAGGGTGCGATGAAAACGTTCAACCATTCCATTGGCAGCGGGGTTGTAGGCCGTTGTGTGATGTAGGGTGATGCCCAGGAGATTCGCTAATGACGTCCATAATTGAGAGGTGAAAGTGGTTCCCCTGTCAGAAGTAATATGCTCAGGGATACCGATTCTTGAAATCCATCCAGAGAGTAAGGCAGATGTACATGAGGCGGACGTTGCAGTTTCCATGGGAATGGCTTCAGGCCAACGAGTGGAGCGGTCGATGACGGTAAACAGGTAACGATGTCCTTGTGATGTGGGTAGGGGGCCTACAACGTCGACGTGAATGTGTGCGAAACGACGCTGAGGTTGAGGAAAGGTGCCCACTCCTGAATCCGTGTGTCGATGTACTTTGGAAGTTTGGCCAGAAGTACAGGCACGGACCCAATCCTTAGCATCCTTAGAAATGCCGTGTCAAATGAACTTTGCCTTCAGCAGCTGTGCAGTAGAACGGCACGAGGGATGTGAAAGGCCGTGGATGAAATCAAACACCTGTCGGCGCATGGGAGCAGGAATCCAAGGTCGCGGTCTACCAGTACTGACGTCACAGAGGAGGGTGGTGTTGGAGTTTTCGAGGGGAAAATCCTCCCAACGGAGGGACGTGCAGGATGTCCTACAAGCTTGATACTCTGGATCCTGTCGTTGGGCTTCAGCCAGGGCGTTGTAATCCAATCCCAGTTGAACGGCAGCCAACGTGTTTCTTGACAGGGCATCGGCAACGGGATTCATTTTACCAGGGACGTATTGGAGGGTGCAATTGTATTCAGCCACGGCGGAGAGATGTCGGCGTTGACGGGCGGACCAGGCGTCAGACTGTCGAGTGAAGGTGTGCACCAGAGGCATGTGGTCTGTGCGAATGACGAAGGGCGTACCTTCTAAGAAATGGCGAAAGTGACGGACAGCCAGGTGCACCGCCAGCAATTCTCGATCGAAGGTAGAATAACCCGATTCTGCCTTGGACAGTTTTCTGCTGAAGAAGGCCAATGGGCGGGGCGAGCCTTTGACCACCTGCTCGAGTACTGCACCAATAGCGACGTCGCTGGCATCGGTGGAGAGAAGGAGAGGGGCGTGTGGGATAGGAAAAGTGAGAGCCGCAGCAGTTGATAGGGCCTTCTTTGCATTGCAGAAGGCTGCTTCTTGAAGGGGACCCCACTTCAGGTCCTTTGGCTTGCCCTTGAGGGGAGCAAGAGTGGCGGCAATGGCTGGCAGAAAATGGTGATAATAGTTGATCATGCCCAAGAATTTCTGCAGAGCTTTGACGGTCGAGGGCGTGGGGAAATTCTGAACGGCTGCTACCTTCTCAGGGAGGGGATGGACTCCTTGAGGAGTGATACGGTGCCCTAAGAACGACTCTTCGTGGGCGCCAAAGGTACACTTGTCGTACCGGACTACAAGGCCGTTTTGTTGCAGGCGGTCGAACACGATGCGCAGGTGACAGAGGTGTTCCTCTTTTGAGGAGGAGAACACAAGTATGTCGTCCACATAACATACACAGAAAGGGAGGTCCCCTAAGATGCCATCCATGAGACGTTGAAACGTTGCCCCAGCAATACGAAGGCCAAAACAGGAGTAATTGAAGGTGTATGTACCAAACGGAGTGGTGATGGCGGTCTTGGGGATGTCTTCTGGGTTCATAGGCACCTGATAATATCCCTTCAGGAGGTCAAGCGTAGAGAAAACCTTTGCTTTGTGCAGGTAGGAGGTTACATCGGCATTGTTTGGGAGGGGGTAGTGATCCGGTTCTGTTTGCATGTTCAGGCGCATGTAATCCCCGCACGGACGGAGGGAGCCGTCTTTCTTCAGAACGATGTGTAAGGGTGACGACCATGGGCTGGAGGCCTTTTGGCAAAGGCCCATTTTCTCCATTTCGGCGAACGTCTGTTTGGAGGCTGCCAATCGTTCCGGTGCCAGACGTCTGAATTTTGCAAAGACTGGGGGTCCCGTCGTCTTGATATGGTGATAAATACCGTGCTTAGCAGGAACTGTGGGCGTTTGGCGAAGTTCTGGACGGAAAATGTCCGGGTACGACGTGAGGAAGTGGGCGTAGGCATCCGTGGGTGCGCTGATGTGGAGAGCGAGGTTAGAGGGGGCGGGTTGAAGAGGTGTCGACAAGTACGAGTCTGCGTTGACCAATCGTCGGTGGGCGACATCGACCAGAAGGTGGAAATGAGAGGGGAAATCCGCACCGAGGATTGGCATTGTGACGTCAGCAACGAGAAACTTCCAATTGAATTTACCGTTTCCGAACGATAATGTGAGGCTCTCGTAACCGTAGGTGGGTATTGCAGATCCGTTGGCAGCTACCAAGCGGACGTCGGCAGATGTAGACAGACTACGTTGTGCCTTGAAGAGTTTCCTTGGCAAAAGAGAACGACAAGCACCCGTGTCTACCAAAAATTGCACGCCCGTTCCTGCATCCTGTAAAAAGAAAAGATTAGAAACATGGGAGGCCACCACCACAAGCGATGGCCTACTTACACGTTTTTTGGCCACTGACAATCTTTGGCACATTTCTTCGCGGTTGCCCCGAATCTGAAGTGGTAGTAGCAAAACTGCGGCGGATGGGAGGTAGTAAGTGGCTGTAGAAGTCGTTCGTTGGGGCGCGAGCGATTGGTGGGTGGTGGGCTTTTTTGTCGCCGCTTCGGCACGTCACGGGGTAGGCGTGTATGTCCTACGGCATTCATGTCAGCTTTGGTGTACGTTGAATAGGCATCCTCGTCGTCAGGGGTGGAGGCGTTGATGGAGGTCTTGAAGTGGCTGTCCATAAGGGCGTCGGCTTTGGTCATCAAGTCTTTTATGGGTAAACTATCGACATCGGGTATGGCAGCGCGCACAGGTTCAGGTAAACGGAGTATCCAAAGGGCACGGAGTAGGTTCACTTTACGAGGAGAGCCGTCTGCGGCAGGTTGAAGGCGAGCGATATTGGTCATTTCCCTGAGGGCAAGCGAAGCCCTTTGGTCCCCCAACGGTTGTTGCGAGAGCTGAAAAAGCTTTGCTATACGGGCGGCTGGCGAAGGCGAGTACTGTTGTAGAAGGTATGATTTGAGGTCGTCATACGCTATTGGGGTGTCTCCTTGTTCACAAAGCCAGTAGGATATTTCTGGGAAGGTGTCCTCGGGTATCGGCGCGAGAACATAATCCGCTTTGGTGGTTGAGCGAGTCACGCCCCTGATACGAAACTGGACTTCTGGCGCTGAAACCAAGCAAACGCCTCTCCGCTGGCAAACGATGAAAGTTTTAATGGAGAGGCCGTAGCGCCAACTGCCGTAGAGTCCGTCATAGTACCAACGATGGAGGGGCGAGGGGGTGGGGGTGGAAGGCGGTGGAAGCGAGTCGAATTCCGGGGTCACCAATGTGATGGGCCGAGAGAGGAGTTGTTAAATCAAAGGCAGATTGGAAACGACTGAGTTATATTGTTGTGGAACACTCTCCTTATATACAAAACCTCAAGGCAACAGGACATGACAAGTTCACAAGACAGACAAAATCACAGAGGAAAAACCAGACTTGAATTTTCATGTTCGTTTTAGTGCGAGGGAAGAGCGAAGATACAACCATAATATATACAAAAGGAATTATGTACAATTGTGTGAAACACGGTTGGTACATTATTCTTATATCAGGAATATACTCAATTGTCTGTTCTTTTCCCATCAT